>NW_024498462.1:12988081-13225086 GCF_017590055.1 Onychostruthus taczanowskii
AGACATTCTAATAAATAACACTTTCAAAAGTCTAAAACTGTCAACAATTTAAGGAAACAAGAAAAAGAGACAACTGTCTCTGCCAAATATCAACTCCCTATTGCAAAAAATTAGCAGTGCCAAGTTTTCTCAAAGAAAGAAACCCTCTGGGTCCTTTCTGTTTCAACTGCAGCAAAGAATTCTTTATTTCCTTCCCTCGTTCTGGTACATGTGCAGAGAATTTTAGATGCTTTCTGAAAACAAAATAAAGAGGAAATATTTTCTTGACCTTGATGGCTGGTGCAGAGAATTGTATTCCAAATTGTTGGGATTTTGTCCCGTCAGGATACAGGTAGATTGACATTAATAATGAGCTGGCAATTGCCGGTTCTTGGAGCAAGACAGGATGGTTCAGTGTAAACATCTCATACCCTGGTAAGCAAGACCACGTTTTGATATTTAAATCCATATTCATTTTGGGTTTCAGTTCATCATTTTTAGTTTTGCAAGTGCCTGAATATAAGTGAGATCTGCAGACAAAAGCAGCTGTACATCAAGAGGGGTAGAAATACATGGGGAGTTCTGAGCCTCATCCTAAACTCCCTATTCCAGCAATATTCCAAATGCCATCTGTTGTTGCATGTGAATGTTGTTAGTCTTCTAACATTAGCTGATTAGTCTTTCCTTGTGCATCCAAAAGAATGGAAATATCTCAAAATATATTTTTACAGGAGAGATAGCACTAAATGGAGAAAAAATGGCACAGAATCAGTTCATTCTAATGAATGGCAAAGGAGAGAAAACAGCAAATTTGGATTTCTTAATTATTAAAATGTAATTAAATATTTGAACTCAAAATATTTAATATATCCTTTAAATCTTTACAATGTCATCTTGTAGGTATACACCCCTCATGTTTCACTGTATCTGATTTATGGACGGACACTTCTGGGGACAAACCAGGTATTTCTGTGTAGAGACAAATGCAAAAGGACTCAGAATCTAGAGATGCACCACCAAAGAGAACAGCAGTGATTTGCTTCAAGGCAGCTCCAGTTAACCTTGCCTGGCTGGGGTCCAGCCCTGGCAGGGACCCCTGGGGACACAGCACTGTGGGGACACAGCTCTGCAGGGACATTCCATGGCACAAGGCTCTGGCCAACCTGGCTGGAAAGGAGCTGGGGGTGCTCACCTGGAGAAAAGGAGACTCAGGTATGCCCTCATCACTCTCACGGCTCCTGAAAGGTGCCTGTGCTCAGCTGGGGCTGGGCTCTTTCTCCAGGCAGCACTGACCCAACAAGAGCCTCCAGCTGTGCCAAGGGAAATACAGGTTGGATATCAGGAAAAAGTTTTTACAGAAAGGGTGATAAAGTTCTGGAATGGCTGCCCAGGGAGGTGGTGGAGTCCCCATCCCTGGGTGTGTTTAACAAAGCCTGGATGTGGCACTGGGGGCCAGGGTTCAGGTGAGGCGTTGGGGCTGGGATGAACTTGATGACCTTGGAGGTCTCTTCCAACCCAGAAATTCTGTGAATTCTGTAAATACCAGCTCCAGAGGAGCAGGATGCATTAGCCTGAGAAAAGTCCAATATTAGCACTTCCACTGCCCTGCCAGTGCTCTGCTTGCAGAAAGGCTGAAGGGCTCAGCAGCTGGGTGGGGAGCTGCTGTCCCCACGGCGCTGACGGTCTGTCAGGGCACTTTGCCCCTTCCAGGCCCTGCAGCTCCACTCTGCAAGGGACACAAGTTCTGAGGAGCTGGGTCTGTGCCCAGCAGCTACAAGTGAGCCTGGAGGAAAGAAAGTGTCTGTGTGTGTGTGTGTGTGTGTGTGCAGTGCCCTGAGGGAAGCAGGGAAACAGATTAATGCTGGCCGAGTTTCTGTACAAAGGAGCACAGCAGAGCTTGGGAGTGGTGACCCTTGCACAGAGAGAATGGAAATAGAGATGGAAAGACCTGATTAAAACAAAACAAAACAAAAACAAATGAACAACCCCAAAAAACTGCAAATCCAAAGTCCTACATGAAAACCACAAAGGCACAGACAGAAGGATGCTCTGGATTTTTCCACCATTGGCCACCCACAACTTCCAACACTCCTGGAATTAAAGTAGTCTCTGTAGATTAAAACATCACTTCTTCCTCTGGAATTCCTCATTCTTGTGGCTGATTACTATAAGGAAACAGGAAGTTCAGAAAGATTTCCATTTCCTCTCAATATTTTGAAGTTGAAATTTGCATTTAGCACCTCTCTAAATTTTTGACTACCTCTAATTATGGATGATTCATATTGTACCACTGAGTGCCTTGGTAAAAGCATCTGCCTACAGCATCAGGCATCTCCACCTGTGGATCAAGGCTAATAAACATAAATATCCTTAAATAACCTTCTCACCTGAAGGTAAATGAGACAAGAAGAGACAAACAATCTTGTTTAACCAAACTACATCTTTGCCACCTGTGCATGACTTGCATGCAGTATATAGGAGAGAGTGAAATACATATAGGTTTCTAAAATTTATTTCCAAGATTTACAGAACATTTAACTAAACTGTTACTAATGAAGTTGTTTTTTGTTTTTGTTTTTGTTTTTTAAGAGAACATTACATTATCAGCAAGATTATCCTTATTTTCAATCAATGTAAGTCAGATGTGAAATTCCTTGAAGCATAACAGTCCTGTATTTGTCTTCCTACTTTGAAAGAACCTAAAATGTATTCATATGGTAAAGCTTATTCAAGGATCATGCAAAATAAATGCATTTTCCTGAAAGATCCATTTCAGTCTACTGCATACAGGTGTACTGAAGTCAGGCTGTGCATATTAAACCTCCATGTAAAAAAACATCAGGGAAAAAATATTGCTCTGCCAGCACTTTGTGCTGTTTCCAGGAGTAACTGGCTGTGCAGATGCACAGGACACTTCAGCAGAAGCAGGAGAATGTTTGCATTATTCCTTTTCCTCCCTGCTTCCTCTCCTAGCTCTCAGCATACAGGTCTGATACTACACCTAAGAATTGGAGAGAAGAAAGGACTTTACAAATTGTGCCAAATAACATTAATCCATTGAAAAGGCCATAAATTAATCCTCTCTTTTTGGAGACTAAAAGCTTGATATCTGTGAGCAAGTATTCTAGGAGCTCTTATTTCATTCCTGAATTGAGAAACCTTCATTAATTTGGGCCATTAATTGTGGAGATTCATTACTGGCATATTTTCATCATTTTAGTTTCCTTTTAATGTATTCTTAATGAAATGCTTCTATTTTCACACAGGCCTTCTATAGCAGAATTAACTCGGGCAGCTTTGCAAAAGCTGCACTATAAAAAAGGCAGATGAATGAGCCATGAGCTTATCATAAACCACTGTGATTTACTAATAATGCTGAAGCACTTTGGTATCAGGCACTGCAAAATAAAGGCTCTGTGTATTAATTGTTTTCTGTACTGTGACAATTCTGCCCTTTAAAATACACAAATCTGTGAACTCCTGGCTTAGAAGCAGCCAATTTATCTCCTGGGTGGTAAATATGAGTTTCAGGTGCTCTTGCTCCAGCTCTGTTTTCCTTCCAAACCCCCACAGAACTCCCTCTGGCATTGATGGGACATGAAACATGCAATACAGAGAGGAAAAAAGGGCTCTGCAGTGGGGAGCTGGATCCAGGAAAACCTGGATGAGCAATATTTTAATTATCTGCATGTTACAGACATTCATAAAATATGAAATTCATAATAGGAAAAAACCCAGACAAACATGCAGCCAAATACACACATGGAAACAACCACCCACACTCAGAACGTGCACAGCCTCGTCAGGATCCTGAGACAAACATCTAACGAGGTTAATTGGACTGAAAACCCAAATGATCTACAACAACTCCTTGCCTGTTCTCTAGATCTTTCCCTGTAAGCCTTTATTAGGGTGATAGCAAAAAGGAATTCAGATTTTGTTGAGGGGCCCTTCATGTGCAATTGATGACTGCAGGTGTGCAGCACTGCTCACCTGCTGTTGCAAGGTGTGTGAAATCTATCCATTGGTTTCCCAATCTCACTGACAAATTCAGTTTACACTTAACAGAAAATACTTTTACAATGAACTTTGCTTCATTTCCGTAACAACCATCAATTCATTTTCAAATTTAATTGCACATTCTTAGCTTTACATTTCAGTTAGTGAGGGAAGTATAAAATCCTCATTGAAAACACTTTTGGCACTTCACTGGGATATATTTTACAGGGTGTTTTTTTTTTTTTCCTTCCATAGGTACATTTTCAGCCATCAGGGTATTAATTGGATGGATGTTTTCAGAACTTAATTATCTTTATAATTATCTTTATAATTTAATTATAATTTAATTATTATAAACTTTCTGAAATCACATTGGTGAAAGCCCAAAACCACCTGTAGCCACACAAATGCTCCAGTGGTTGGTACTGGGAGTTGCATTCAGCAGCCCATTCCTGATCAGTACATTTTTAAAGCATGTAGCTTGTATCAATCACTTAATTGCAGCCCTAACATTGATGATACCTCAAATTGTTAGATGAGCAACCTGCACTTCAGCTTTGATTAAATTTTTCCCCAGAATAGAGGAAGGACAGAAAAAAGTCGGAAACTGTGTTCACTCAATTTTTAATTTAATTTCAAAGTCAAAAATCTGCAGCTTGCTCTAACTGTAACCCAGATTTCAAAAAACAATTTTTATTGTAACAAACAAGACTGGCAGAAACAACACAGTGTTAAAAGCAACTTTTTCATTAATTAAAAGTATTTTAAGAATATTTTTGTGTTTCACCTTTGTGCTATAATATTTCATAATGCTGTATTCCTTTTGGCACAAATGTCCTAAAATGTCACCAGCTCATTAATATAAACATACTCACTCCTGCTTATAATTCCAGGTTACTTCTGATTAAAGTGCATTTTTCAAATGGTACCTGCTCACTGAGGATTAATTAGAAGCACCTCCTTGAGGAGTTGATTTCTAAAAGCTAACCTACACCAGTATTTGCACACAACAATCACAGAGTTTAAATGATGAATTCCAAATTATTTGCAGTGCAACTCCACATCAGTCTAGGTTACTAATCTTTCCTAGCACTTTATATTAAAAAAAAAAAAACAAAACCAACAAAAAAAAAACCCCAAAAAAAAAAAAAAAAAAAGTCAGCTGTTTTCTGTGTCCTTACATAGAAAGTTCTGTGTACTTCAATAGAAGAGATAAAGTTACCTAGAAAAGATAACACAGGATGGAAAGCTTGAATTGGAGTGGAAAAGAGAAGACCACAACCTTCCCAAGACAGAAGATGATGGGTGTGACTTTTTCTGCAAACACTGCCACTTTTTGCTGCTTTCCAGAAGCTATGGGATTTAGGAATTCTTATTTTGGAAAGGGCATTTCCAACTATTTTATCCAAAACCTCAACGAAATCCATCAAAACTGATCTGAAGTTCTTGTTTCTGAAGTTCTTACTTAACCTGGGGTTTTTTATGTGTACATCCAACCTGAACTGGCAGAATTCCCTACAGCTAACAAAACTCCTGGCTCCTTGGGCTCCACTTGTGACTTTTTAATTCTGCAAGCACACTCATCCACTCCCAATATGATTTCAGTGATCTGTATTTCTCCCTGTATTGACAGAGTTGTTTATGGCACTCCTCAGGTACAGGCCTTGGGTCCCGTTCTGCATTTATCTGCTCCCATTAAGTGGTGTCATTAAAGACATTTCGACAGCTCTCTTGGCACTCCACGAATGTTTGTGACATTAAGGCTTGAATGTCTTCAAATTTCCTACAGCTAAATGTTGACAAGCTTGAATTCTTATTTATTGGTTCCCTGCAGTAACAAACTGCATGTTCCTCTTTGACAGTTGCTTTCATGATGAGCTCTGCTCACAAAAGGTTGATGTTTTGAAGCAGCGTTTGAGCAAACCCCTGCATTTTAAGGGCCAAATTTACTGCAGCAATAAAAAAAACCTTAAAAACACATCAGTATAAAAGGATGTAATCAGATGTTTAAATGGTGTACTGAATCATATGGGCTTGTTTCAAGCAAACAATTCCATCAGAAAAGAAATTCTGGCTTTTTTTGAATAAGAGATGAGAATAGAAGTATCTTAATTCCCAGCTGTATTGAAGAACAAGGCTCCCACAGTCATAAAGTAGCAAATGCAGATCAGGATTTTATATCACTGTCCAGCATCTACAAAAAAATCAGAACTTCCAAATTAGTTTAGGTTTTGTGTCACTTCTTTTTAAACACATTCCACTAACAGTCAACTAAGCAAGCTTAGCCAAGAACCTGAGCTCAGGGAATTTTTTCCCTGTTTTATATTAAGTTGAATGCTTTAAACAATACAGAAGAAAGTAGAGTAGTAATTTATTGTGTTCAGCTACATAAGGAAAAAAGGTTCATTTAATGGACAACTAATAATTATAAATATTAAAAAAACCCCAAAAATCCTAAAAAAACTATGGCCAAGTTATGACAAATTCAGAATCTCTGTGTTAAGCCAACATATAAAGTCAGCATATACAAAAGCATAAATATTCCCTAAGCAGGTCAGAGATTTTTAATATAGACAGTATACTGGATTATTTGTTTGCACAGAGCCCACCAATTCTGTATATACCAGCAGATAAAAATGCAATGATGTTGTATTCACTGCTGTGCACTAGAAATGTCCAAATGTGGATTAAAAAGAACAGATAATCAAATGATAGTGCAAAAACTTTGTTCTCTATTCCTTCACCCTCTGAACAGGGTGACATGAAAATCTTCATATCCTGTGCCTGCCCATTTCCTTCAGCCTTGTGCTGCTGTACTCAATATTCAATCCTGGCTAACGTTTCGCACTGGAAACATAAATCTACAGATGGCAAGGGCAAGAAACAAGATACCCAGGAGGCAGAATAAGTAATTCTCAAAAGCCATAAGGCCGAGGTAGGAATGTGTTCTCCTCATTTTCTGTGCTGCAGTACTTTTCCAAAGGTTCAGAAACAGGTATTTACAAACAAGAGTCAAGTGACTTGACTCTCATTTTTTCCTGCGGTATCAGCAGGATAACATTGATTTATTTGGGGACAAGTTCAAGCCCAGCATTTGTTCCTTGTAGACTGCCTCTCTAAAGGTGAGACTCATAGTTCAAATCTTATACACCAAATAAATTCCGCTTAAATCTACTTTGATGGCTTAATTGGGGTGTATGACTCGCGTTGGCCTCCTGCAGAGTGCTGAATTTCACTCTATGTTATTTGACCTTATTGTGAGAGCAGTGTTGCATCTTTCACTGTTTGTTTTATTCATGATCCAGAGGTGAATACAATAAATAAAAGCCTGGAAAAGCATTCTTGAAGCAATTCCACTGTTGGAGGAAAATACCTTTTACCTTACTCCTGGGTGAGCACAGGACTGCCAACACCAGCAGTGCTCGGGTTAACGGCTCCTTTAGAGACCTGGTTTGACTCCATTTATGATTTTACCAGCACCCCAAAATCCCAGCCTCAGCCTGCACGTGGTGTGAGGTGCATGAAATAGAGAACACACAGAATATCCACAAAAGGAATTTCCTTCTTTAGCCAACAATTCTGCCCAAGCTATGGGAAATGGTCACATCCAAGCCAAGCACAGGGAGCAATTCCCTTGCTGGTGACTGAGCAGGAATTTCAGATGTGCACACAAAGTGCACACCACACTGCCTTTGTTCCATCAGCATATCAACCACCTTTTGCTTGCTCTGCTATGCTCCAGTAAACTGCCAAGTGAACCAATGTGTATGGAGAAGCCACCCTGTTTCATTAGAACACCACTGCGCTCAGATTAATAAAGACCAGTATTAGCAACATATTAGCAACAGAGGCTTGTTTTCTGAAACCAAATGAACAGATTTAATCTTTAATATATGGCTTACTCAGCTGCCTCTTGGAGGGTTTTTAACTTGCCCTTAAGATTAGGTGTGCGGCCAGCAAGGAGAGGGATCCTGAGGGAGGGTATTTGAAAAAGCATCTCCTGTTGGCACGAGCTCCACACCAGGATGGCTCCAGGCATGGAGTTCCTCTGTCTGCGTTTCACCATTCCCCTGGCAGTGCAGAAATCCACACTGCAGCTCTGCAGCAAACCTGGGGCTCTGGCAGTGCCCCTGTGCAGCCAGGAGCCAGCCCTGCCACCAGGCTGGACCAGGGAGCAGAGTCAGGGTGCCCCAGCCCAGAGCAGAGAAATGCAGAGCCCAGGGATGCACACACCTGAATGTTTCCCTGCTGAAATCCACCCATGGCTTCTGCCTAGAAGGAAATTACTCAAAACCTCAGCTCAGAAAGCTTGAGTAGGCTTAAATACAGCTGTGAAATCCTTGCATTTCTCTATAAAGTTCATGTTTCCAAAAGATGTTCTGCTGTGCAGAAGGAATTGTGCTGAGCCCTTCTGCAGGTGCAAAACAAATCTCTCTTCCCTCCTAACACTGTCCTCAACACCACTGGTCACAGATCCTTCAATATTGACCCAAAAGGAGCAAAGGAACACAAATGCTTTTGGAAAAGCAACGTGACACAATCCTGCTGAAAGCACTGCAGCAAGTGGCTGTCAACATTCAGCCTAAAACTCTTCCCTTGGTGCCACCTATCCCCTGCAGCTCCTCACACACAGCCTGTAGGGAGAGTGTAACCTTGGAGGAGCAGGAAAGGCTCCAAATTCCCTGATAAAAACCATCCCCATAAAACAAACACACTGCTGCCCTTTAAGGGAAATGACAGCCCATGACCCCCTGTTCCAGGAGATTTTTGTGTCTGTTACATTTTTTAAGATACAGATACTAAGTCTAGAGCAAAATGTCAGCCATTCATATACTTTAGCAGTTTAAGGAGGAGAATTAGTCGATGAAGAAGAAGAAAAATCCCCTAACCTTGCAGTTTTACTCTATTTCTAGATATTGATTGCACTGAAGCTCATAATATCCACTTTACCAAGAGGAGAGGGGCAATAGCAGCAATTACCTGTTCACAAAGAGAAATATAAAAGGTCTACTAGGAACAGTGGCTGAAATTAATTTGGGAGTAGAGTTAGATTAATTTTTCAGTCTGAAATTTTTAAGGGACTTACAAGCTAAGTATCACTTTCATTAACTATTCAATAATTTCACAATACATAACGAGCTCCATCAGAATTGTTAAAATAAAAATATATATATTTCATATTGATGATGCTAATGAATTGTCTTTAATCTTTAATATAAGTACTCAAAATCCAGGAGTCTTCAAACAAGATCTCAAACTTTAAGGTAAACTTCAGAGATGTCCCAAATTCCTACCTGATTTTTTAGGGCATTTTTTGGTTGGGAGGTTTTTATGGTTTTTTTGGGGGGGGAACGAACAGAATTGGATCCAAAGAGTAATAAATATTGCTACAGTATAATACAGCAGGGGAAAAAAAAGAAAATACTTTCTTATCACCAGTTAGAGTTCTCTATGTGAATGCATTTTATGAGCCCTCAGTCTGGCCTGGAAATCAACTCTTTGCAAAAACACAGAGAACACATGCACAGCCTTGCTCCATCACGGTTATCCCAAAGGTCTAATGGAGGAGAATATCCAGGACCACTCAAATTTTCCCTTGACCACAGACACCAAACAACAAATTCCAACACGCTCTGCAGGAAAAAGGAGGGAATAAATATATTTTCGTATCGCGCATCTTGAATTCCAGTCTTAAGAGTTAATCCTGTTTGCCCTCACTCTGCAGACAGCCCCACGGGGCTCCCTCCCTTCTGGAAATCACTGACAGACTGTGCTGGTGCCACCTGATGCCCCAGCAGCCAGGGAGGAGCTCTGCCTCCTGCCAAGCCCCTGCCCGCGGCCTCCAAGGTGAGGCAGCACAGGGGAGGTACCAGAGGAGCTCTGGTGCTCGGAACAGATGCAAAGATGTTCCTCAGCTGAGCAATAAAGCACATTTCACTTTAGGCCCAATAATTCATGAGTTTAAAGGTTCTAATGCATCACAGCTAACACCCAGCTCCCTGGAAAGGCTGCTGTAAAGTGTCAGGGAAAGTCAGATATGAACACATTAAATTCTAGCAAGGAGCTGCAGAAGCACTGAGATCACTGTACCTCAAAATCACTTATTAGTCATACTAATTTAAGGTAACACTCTAAAAATAAGCCTCTACTCCATAGGGCTGAGCCATGAATCACCATAATATATGAATCATAACTTCAAATGAAGTAATGAAAAGACATGGGAAAATAATATGGTTTGTTCAGGAGAGTGCTTATTATTCCATTTCACAGAAGACTGAAAAAAAGCTGGTTTCATTATTTTTATATAATCATCCTAAATTGCAAAGTCCTCCACACAGCCAGGCTATTTAAATACCATTTTAACAATGTAATTGCTAGAGATATTTCTCTCTGTCTTCTTTTGAAAAAAAAAAAAAAAAAAAAACCAAAAAAACCCTACACCAATAACAACATCTTAATTTATTTTCTTTTTCATTATTCTATGGGGCTGACACCTGGCAGAAGTATTTTGTTTATATTCCTTCCTATCAGGGTGCTCAGCTGGAGAAGGCCCAAGTGAATAATTAAATAATCAGTGGAAGCACAGTGCACTTCCAGCACAGAGGAGATCTTGGGATTCCCAACCTGTGACAAAGATAATTTCACATGCAAGCACGAATGTCTCAGAATTCCAGATCCTTAAATATAAAATGATTAAATATTTGTTCCAGGCTTTGGCTGTGGCACTCAATCTTTTATGCATTTAATGGCTGTGGACTGTGCTCATCTAAGCTTTTATTTCTGCAGCATGGCATGAGGAATTTAACAACAAATTTAACAATAAATTCCACCTGACATTTGGTGCCACCCCCAAGCCAGTGAATCCAACCCAATGAACAATCCTGATCAAACATTTTCCTATGCACAGAGGAGTCAGTGGAATTCCCTTATGCACAGGAGGTTACATACTTAAGGTGTAATGTTATCCACTTTTTCATCACATTCCTTTGGAGTTTGGAATTTTTGATTCAAACTCCAATTCCTACCCAGAGGAACAGAATATAATTTTTTTTTTTTTTTTTCCAATTCTAACCTCTCCTTTCAGGGATAAAGTGTCCAGGGACTGGATTCAAAGGTGATCAGCTTAATTTGCTTAGACATGTGCTGACCTTCCCCATGAACCACACAGTTATTACATAGATTATATCCCAGATTTTGGGCTTGCACCCTGGGGCCAAGCACTCAGAGGCTGGACACCAAAGCACATTTTCAGGTGTTTCAATCTTGAACACACCCAGACATCTTTCAGACAGAGAATGTGTTGGAACCCTGGTTACTGGGAATTTGGAAAGTTCATGCAACACATTCCATCAAGAATGTCTGCTTGTACCAAAGTTTTCAACAATTTCAGGGTAAGGAGGAGGAGCACAGAGCTGTTTTCCTGTGGCTGCTCTCAAACAAATCCCTCGCACATTAAGAGCTTCCTTGCACATTTTACATTTATACCCCCAAAGCTTTTTGATTAAAAATGGAACTAATGTTACATTACAAGTCTTGTCCAAATGCAATCAATTATATTTTGTTCCAAATGAAGCTGTAGCACCTCTGTGGGAGAAAAATGAGAGGAGATGGTGGTTTGTGGAGGCTCTCTGTTGATAAATGCACAGAGAGCTGGGAACACACCAACTTCATTGCTGCTCCAGACAAATTAAAACAAATGCACTCCTTTCTATTTCCTGAACTATGCCCTTTCTTACCCCAGAGACTGAATAATTGGATTTTAAGTCTCCTGAATAATGCCAAAGATGGACTAATGATCCATAAAATTTTCATTGTGTGTTTTCTTACCCTTTTATAACATGTTAAAAATATAAAAAACGAAATACTTCAAATAACACCAAAGCAGAACTCGGTCCCCACTTCCTAGGTGCCAATAACCAAGGGGTTTATTTTTACACAGTACCAGATTATGTGAGGTTGAAGCTGATGAAACTAGTCTAAGCTAGATAGAAATAATTGATTCACAAATCAAAGTTG
This sequence comes from Onychostruthus taczanowskii, assembly GCF_017590055.1. Lineage (NCBI taxonomy): Eukaryota > Metazoa > Chordata > Aves > Passeriformes > Passeridae > Onychostruthus > Onychostruthus taczanowskii. Next base: position 13,000,076 of record NW_024498462.1, read on the forward strand.
TAAAGCACAGCCACTTTTTGCCTCTCAGAAATAATGTTGAACAGATAGTAGTAACAGGTTGCATCTGAAATTTGTGCTCAGTTCTTCAAAAGATATATAGAAACTCCACATCCCCCACAGCTATCCTCTGTGACAGTCAGAGCAAGTACTAGAAAGAAATGAAAAAATAATGCAGCAGACTAGAGGTAGTTGCCTAATTTTCTAGTCTGGTATGGTGTAAATGTAATATTATTTTAAAGGTACCTTAGTCAAGAGGCAGATCCCAAACCTTTGCACTTCTATTCACATTCTTGGAGTGCTGACTACTTAAAATAATTAAATTAACAACTCTCTAAAAGTGCAGTAGTAGAAAACTTCATGAAGGCAGTGAAGAAGATGAAATTATTCTGGACTAATCAGGGGAAACGCACAGTGAGCTGGTGATGCAAAAAATCCTTCCCTTCTAACAATGTAAGGAACATTGACTAATTTGAAATAATAAAAAAATGTGTGAAATCTTCAAATAATTTTGATTGACATGAATTACATTCCTATCTTTTTTCAAGCTCCTGGGACAAAACATTGAATTAAACAGATCCTCTATCTATGACTGTAATGCCATGCTACATACACGGGAGGTTGAATAAATTTAATTTAATAGTACACAGACTGAAGGTTGAATACATCTGATTTAACAGTGCCCCTTTTGTCTGTCTGGCTGAATGTTTGAAAACAGATTACTGGAAGAGTATTTTGACAGAGTTTTTATTAGCTAGATTTACTTGTGGATAAAAGTTTAGAATTGAATTAGCTCCAGATGAAAGTATCACAGACGATGTGTTACAAAAACATCACAAACCCAGTTCCCTAAATTAGAATACTCTCTTACAAAGTGTCAAGAAACCTTCTCAATTTTAATTTATATGTATATATAAGCACCCAGCAGATGTGTTTATTGGATGGGCCACCTCTGCCCTTTCACTGACCTGTGTACCCAAATATTTCTGAGTTTTCTGACCCATCTATGCAGGGCCAGCACTTGGACTTTTTGTGTTCCTTGTGGGCTACTTCCAGTTCGGGATACTCAAAAATTCTATCATTTTGTTAGACAAGGCATTGTTTTAGACAAAGTTGCAGCCACAGGAAAAGTGAAACCCAGAATCTGGTTTTATCTGTAATAAATTTCAGAAGAATTTCATTTTTCCCCTCATCAGGCAGAGAGTGATTGATGGTTCTGCTCTGAGCCACTCCAGCCCAGCTGCAGCCCTGGCAGGGACTGCAACAGCTCAGCCCTTGTAGACCAACAAATAATAATAAAAACAAATCATCAATTATGTTCTTACATGACTTTGACTCTTAAATTGCAAGTTTACTGGAGAATTATGTTATACTTGGGTCAGGCTTTGGTTTTAATTAGTCCAAGAAAAATAATAATGGGTATTACTCACTAAGCGATGTTTTCCATATTTTTAAGGTTAATTTATGCTTTAGTTTAAAATTCTCCTGAATCTTCAATTATTAAGGAGCTTCTAGCTAGAGCAACTTTGCATTGCACAGGTGAAATACCAGTATTTTGGACATGTAACATATCAGGAAATATGAACATGAAAATATCAGTATTTTGACCATATAAATAAAATATCAGTATTTTGGACATATAAATATCAGTATTTTGAACATGTAAATATCAGTAAATATGAACATGTAAACATCAGTATTTTGGACATGTAAATACCAGTATTTTGGATATGTAAATACCAGTATTTTGGATATGTAACATATCAGTATTTTGGACATGTAACATATTCACCAAATGTCTCTGGTGCCTGCAGTTGTCACCCACCAGTCCCCAACACTGACACTGTCAGGGATGTCACATCACTGGGGTACAGACTGGAACCCTGAAAACCCAGCTCCAGAAACAAGGACACAACTTTGAGGAAAGACTTTAAGGCAGAACCTCCTGACAGTTTTACAGTTTTTCTAACACACCAAGAGGGCAGTGGGTGCTTGAAGCAATTGCCAGGGGTAGCTTTGCACAGCACATTTGATATTTTCTTTTTAGATGGAAGTCAGTGTATCAGTGCAAAATGAGGTATGGCCTTTATATATTTAGCCATAAATACTATTACAGCTGTGATAGCAAATACAGGACTTATTACAGCTTTTGGATCATTCTTTTTTCTCCAGTACTCATAAAATCAATATATTAAACATGAAAGGACTTAAGATCACATCTCCAATATTTAAGGAGCTCTTCATGCCCTTCTAGAAATGCTGCTGGTCTTTAAATTCACCAAGCCATCATCACTCTTTTTGCTAAATTGATACAAGTGGAAAGTCACAGAGAGGAAAAAAAAAAAAAAAGTATGTTCTGAATATTTTTAAACTGTAGCTAATATCAGAACAGCCTATGCAATATGTAGATTTTTTTTTTCTGCATCTTTTGACAGTCATTGAAATGAATTCCAACTGGAGATCTGAAAAGCTGGCATAAAGCTATTTTTCCCTCTTGATTCTTTTATATCCTGTACTGAGCTCAACTGAACTGGAGAGAACAGTTATGCATATTACACTGAAAAGAGCTGAGGACACAAAATGCAGATCTTTCTGGGAAAGAACATGATCACTCTCTCCGTGCAGAATGTGAATTTGTCTCCTTTTGGCATCCTCCACAGTGGGATCTAGAAGTTTAAGGTTTTTATTTTCTTCTCTTCACACCAAGGGAACCAAGTGAAGCATGACTTTAAAATTAATAAAAAAACCCACAATGGTGAGGAGTTTGTGGACAGTTTAACTCCTACCCAAAAGATTAATTTTGCAAATAATTTATGTCTGGACTTGATTTGATCCTTTTGGACAAATTTTGGATGGTTGTAGGTAATTGGTGTTATGTTTGTTATTTACACAACTGACATGGAGAATGTAAATACTGTCCAAACACCAACATGGATTTTGAGGGAACTGCAAGATCTGAGAAAGCTCCAAGCCTTGGGATTATTTTGAAGTCATCCCAAATGCAGTTCAGAGCTGGCAACAGATGCAGACCAAGGGATGCTCAAGGCTGGCAGTAATTACAGAAATTCTGAATTATAACAACAGTGTATATCCCTGAAAATTATAACTGCATCCAGAATCTAATGCTTATGGCTCAAACTACAAAAGAAATACTCTGTATTTGCAACAAGTTCAGAAATCATTCTCTATGCACACATCCCTCTCTATTCATTGCAAAGACAGTAAAGCTTAAAATTAAAAACTAGGTCTCTATCCTGTACCTTTGCTAGATGTTCACATGCACCAAAACAGCCAGTGATAACACCAAAATAGTATCTGCATGTGCACACTTATTAAAAAAAAAAATCATAGTGACACAAGAACGCCAAGTTTTAAAATTAATTTAAGCACTTTATATATGGACAAATGCTGCACCTTCATTGCCTCACCAGGAATCATACATGACTGAAAACATACAGCAGTTTTTGGTAAAAACCTCAGAAAATGCAGGATATTTGTAATCCAGAAAGAGAATGTCCCATGTTTCATCAACCTCACAGGAATCTTGTGAAGCTTAAATAGCACCTGTATGTTTTTCATGGTCTGCTGATTAAAAAAAAATTTAAAAATTTAAAAAAAAGAGCTAGAAGAGGATTTATAAGAACTTCAGGACTAGTACATTTCTGATATCCCTAACTGATAAATGCCAGCTTGTCCTTTGTAGGAGTTGCAGTTAATGTTTAATAAAGCATTAATAGATACAATATAATTAAGATACACTTCCCTAAAATGACCCCCAAAATCTGCAGGTCTCCAGATTTACAAAGCTGCAGTTGCCATCAGACAGGGAGCAAACTGGTCAATGTCTGTCTTTTTTTAAACTCACGGGGTGTTTAATTCTGACATCTGTGGTTAGGTGTCCTCCCAACAAATCTGGTGAGAAAGCATGTAGGATAAGGAGAGAGGCAGAAAAAAGGATTTATGGAAAATGGCCTTGCAAAGGGGCTGGGGTACAATTCCATGTAGAGAGCAGGGAAAAAATGAGACTTAAAAAAAAGGGGGAAAAGTGCCAGCTTAGGAAAACAAAAACCAACAAACCAAAATTTTAACTCTAGTTCTTTTCTTCAAAAGAAGAAAAGGAGAAAGAAATGGGTAAATGAGGAACTTTGTCAGAACTTTTCTAATTTTCTCTAGCTTCCATAGTTTTTTCTCCCCCTTTTAATTCTAATCATGCACCTCCACTGTGAAGTTATTTACAGTTTCTTTCCAGTTATGAATAAAAAGCAAAAATAAAAGACTACGCTCTGAAATATCTATTTACATCAGTATCTCTGCAGACAACATTGTTATTCTTTACTTGAGCTATTTCCAATTCAGATTAAAGTGAAAGTATATCAGGTCCTCACTAGCAATTTAAAAATCCTCCACTCATGTGTGCCAGGTTTTATATATTTTGGAACATATGCCAAAACAGAGCTGCTTAAGACAGGATGCTTTAGGAGAAGGAATTGTGTGAGAAAGAAAATGAATAAAACAATCACAACAATATTTTATTCTTCTGATTGAATTTTTATCTCATCTCATTTCCATGCATTCCCTTTTTTTTTCTCCTCTCTAAAGCCAGTGATACTGAATGCTGATAAGATTACATTGGTGCAGCTCCAGCCCATCACATTATTTAAGAAACTTGTACACATACACTTTAAATAAATAAATCTGTCCTGAGAATATTTCCTAACTGGGCTAAGGACTCATCTCAATACTATAAAACATTGTAGAAAAAGGTAGTGGGTAGCAGAGGATGAATTTCCTGATTAATTCACTGTTCTTGGAAAGTTCTCCCTTGGAGAACCCACTGCCATTCCTATTTGTTGGCCATGCTCCTGTGGCAATGCCCAGGAAAGTCAAAAGCAGCACCTTAAAGGCAAGCATGGAAAATAAGCTTAGTGTACCAGAGAAACAGTGATCTGAGAACCAGGGCAGGGAGAGGTTTTCTTATCACTCAGTGATAAAACCTCTCCCACACACGGTTAAGGTTATTGACAGTGCTCTGAGCTTCTGGAAAGCAAAGTTCACTGTCACTCAAGCAGCTGAAAAACAAGGAGGGAACACTTAGAGTACTTCAGATCTGAATTTTTCAGGTTTTTCAGCTCTGAAAAGCTGGAAGATGTATTGTCAGGGGAAAAAACCAAACCAAAGGAACCTTAATTCTGCCCCTTCAAGTGGCCACTTGGAAGAGTCACTGCATTCATTATTGCAGCAGAGGGTCAGGAGGGATCTGCTGGATCAACCTGCATTGAGAAAGGAGCTCCAAAGACCCCTGAGACTCTGCCTGTGATAGGGAGAATTCATCTAAAAACTCTGGTCACCCTTTTCCCTCACCAGAGCTCTCTGTGCCAAATGGAAGATATATTGAAATTAAATGGTTGTATTTTGACATGCCAAATTTACTGTTTTTATGAGTGTTATGAGAGTTTAAAACACTTGACAGGTATTCTTGGGAAACATGCTCATCAGTACATTAAACATATTCTGACATTATTACAACTGCACAGAAATATCCACTAACACATCATGTGGTCTTTGATGTTGCTGACTGCAGAAATCCACAGTGATATTAAATGATTGCATTGTTTCTGTTGGTGAACTGTAGCAGGAAAAGCAGTAATCTGGTTTCAAGAACTGTTTGTAATGTTTTTAACCAACTCAACCAGAAGCATAGCTATTAAATTAGTGCCATTGGGAATCCTCTAGAAGTAATACAGGGAGACACTAAAATAAAAACTTTTACACCAGAGCTGCTCACACAGTTGCTCAAAATGGCTGAAAACACAGCAAAGTCATTGGGTTTTTTTTATTTAATAGTAACAGAAAAGAACTTACTTCTGCAGCTAAAACCTTCTGTGCAATTAAAGGAAATCTCTAAGTGATATGGAAGCTATTTTGTCTTCCACTCCCTCCACATTTTCTGCATTTGATTTTCATGAGCCCCTCAAAGCTCCTTTGAAACCACACAGTTCCTGTGTTTGAAAGGATGATAAATTTCATGGGTGAACTCTCCCTAACAAACATGCTGGGACGTGTTATTGTCATGTCGCTTCTCATATTGACAAGCTGGTGATGAAAGCTGGGTGTGCTCCCCCCAGCTCTGATCTACTGCAGCTTCTGAATCACAGACATGAAAGGCATCTCCATCCAAGGTACCAGTCAAGGTGTGCCAAGACCTCTGAGGATTCACTGAACAAAGGTTTGCAGGTGTCACTCTTAGTGAGATATTTCTGCTTTATGTTGGAACACATCCTATGCAGCTCGATAGCTACGTTGCACACAGCAAAATCCTGCAGCCTTAATCAAATTTAGGAATACTTTGTTAAGAAGAATTGGAGGGTATGATATGGGTTAGCTGAATTGTGCTTGTCACAAAAATCAAGAGTGGCTCCAAAGTGTGGATCTACACTGATTTCAAATGAATTTTTCTATCACAAATAAAAGTGGTCCAGAGGATTCTTAATTTACAGCCACTCACTCCTGGCCCAGGGCTACTCTGTGAGATCAGGATTAAGGGGATGTTGAAATACAATCTCTTTTCACTGGTCACAAGTTTCTGAACTGAGAAATCATAATGGCTTTCACCTCAGGACCACTGGGACCAGAAGGATTAGCAGAGCCATAAAAATGACTGAAGAACTGGGAAACCAGCCTGGGTGAAAGATTTAAAGCTTCAGACTGTTTATCCTGACAAGGAAGGTTTAAAAGAAACTCTGAATTCTAAATATCTAGGATATATCTGAGCCCAAAGAAAACAAAAGCAGAGTTTTTAACATGTATGAATAATTATCACCTCCAGGCACAACCACAGCTCCCCAGAGACAAAACTGGATTTTATATTATGTGCAACTGCTTCAAAAAGGTAACGAGGCAGACTTGGGCATAAAGAACAATATGCCTGTAAATAATGTGGAGAAAACCTCCCCTTTTTCTGCTCATTGATAAATCTCAAGTAGAACACCACAAATCAAGGAAAATTATGGGAATCCTCAAGAGATTAACGCAAGAATGAAGAGAGTGAACACGACTTTCAACAGGTGTGTTAAGGAAAGGCATTTTTCAGTCTAATCCATTAAGCCTGTAAATTTAAAAGGGTCTTTAATATAAGCAGTGCTCTCATTTGTAGGATTGCTGCCACAACAAACAGGGGCTTTTAAAGGACCTGTGCCTGTAAAAGCCACCACACTTCTTTCCCCATCCCATCTGGCACCAGCAGCCAAATGGGTGCAGGAGAAACTCAGCATTCCTAATAGGATGAGAGTCAGCAGTGCTAGGAAATGATATTCACATGCTATTAATGAACCTTTAACTGGAATTTTTCCCTTCAGAGCAGATCAGAAGAAATGCCACCAAATGATATCTTCTGCAGCAGGGAGATCTGTATTTCTGGCTGACTTCCATTACTGGGGTGTCACCACTGTGGATCATTACAGGTTTCATTTTTCATAAATTTCATTTTTTAGTTTGGCGGGAGATAATAACATCCAGAGAGCTGACCCAACCTCAGATAATTGCTATCAAAATTGGTCCTGCAGCTTCAATTGGAAAAAGTTTTCTTCTTCACTTCCTGCCTGAAACTACTGTGCTGCATGGGTGCATTTCAGCAGCACCAAAATAATTACACCAGGGTCAAAGACTGAAGAAATAATTCACTGCAAATCCCTCTGGTTTTTTATGGTTGTGAAATATTCCGTGGTTATGCTGTGTTTGCATTTGTTCTTGTACTCACTTTGGTGACTGATAACTTATAACTCTCATTATTGAGGATGGAAAATACAGTATTTAGCATCAATGCCACATGGTAGAATGTACTTCCACTTTTAGGGCCCAGTCATCACCCCCAAATTAATAAATATTTTGCCACTGATTTAGGTTGATACTGAAACAAGACAAATAAGTTGAAACAGGTTCATATCAAAACTTTTGGAGTTATTTAAAAGAGATTTTAAAATGCCTTTCTGGGCTTTACCCCACTGGACTGCCTGAGGCAGAACTTCCAGAAAAAATGATGACAAATTTCTTGAGACTGCCAGGTTAATTCAGCATGCAAAGCATTCCCATGTGGACCAGGAAAAAGAAATGTCACTTCAATAAACAGTTTCAAAAGTATTCCCAGGATCTGAGGACTACTTGTTAGGAAATTTCTGAGTTTTTCAGGATGTGCAACCTTTCTGTTTTCTGGCAAGTGGGGAGCCTTTATAAGCACAAACCAGATTGACCACTTTTTTATCCCGAGGTGTGAATGATTATCCTCCTAAAATAAAAATCTTTAAAGATATAGAATGATTTAAAAATGTATGAAGGCACACTAGAACACCACATGTTGTATCACAGTCAGAGTATTTGGTCTGCAGGTCAGAAAGGAAAACCTGAAGGAAAAAAAATGTTGCTGACAAGACATTTTCTTGTTCAGGTACAAATGTGAACACTTTATCCAAGATGTGTTTGCTATGGCCCAAAGAATCTTTTGCATCTCACAGTTCTTTCTGAACAGAACACTTTCAAAACTCTGTAGTAGAAGTTGCTGAGTAGCACTGAAGTTCCTGACAAAACAGAAATAATTACTGAACAGAATCAGAAGATTGCTGAAAAATAAAAATGGGATTGGAAAAAATGGGTTGGAAACAATAGCAGTGAGTCAGTCTGGAACATTAATACTAACTGGCTAAGCCTTAAAAGGGAAACACCTTGGCTAGAATAACATAAAAATGGGCTTGAAAAAATTGTAGTTCTTGGTCATAACATTGTTAAAATCCACATCAGCACAGTCAGGTCTGGGTTCCTTTTCAGAAAACACTGAAAGTTTTGCCACAGAAGTGCCCACGTGTACCCTCATTCAGGCAGACCCCAGGGTTTCTGTCCTTTCACATGAACAAACACTGCATTACTAAAATCTTCTCTGGAACTCACTGGTGCCTGCTTTGAAGTGAATATTAAATCAGTTTGCAGATAACTCGCAATTGCTGTTGAATTTCAATTGTTTTCCTACCCAGGCATCCAGATTGCAGGGGCACTCAGAAAACTACTGGAAAATCCAGGGAAGAAAAGCAGATTTGCACAGCTCATCCTCAGTGTTAGCCCACAGGGATTTCTCATATTATAAAGCTCACGGAGGGTGATCAAAATATCACAGAATGCTTTCAGCTACGGCATTGCTTTTGAATGAACTAAATTTGGAAGAGATTAAAATTGGAGATACTCATTAGAGGTGGCTAAAGAAATGTTGAAGGAATTGGAGGAGACCCATAATACAATTTCCATATGTCTAACTCTTTGATGTACACAGTTGTGAATCATTTGCCATCAGAACACCAGGACACAAAGCATCTTCCAGATCCAAACTACTTTCATCTTAGAAGGAACCCAGCTATAAAGAAGCTACAGTAGAATATGAACAATATTAAAAAAGAAAGTGTGTTGTTTTCTTTAATAACTTTTCCTTCAGTGCATGTCTCAATTCAATCATGGTAGGAAATTAAGGGACAGAATATCATGTAAAGTTTTAATTCTAAATCCAAAATAAAGACCCTACAGGAACTTCCAGTGCATTTGGAAGATGTATTCCAAAGGTGAATTTGTTTCTAGTTAACAAAAAAGCAGAACTGGAAAAATGTAAGCATGACAAGCTAGGCTCACACTGAAGATAAAAGTTTTTAACAAGCACTGAAATTTTCAAAGAAAGAAAACAGCCCTTTTTTTTTCCTTTTACTTATAAATATCATGGCTATATTCCTCACTTTAAAAGCAGCATTTCACTGTGTGCCTCCCAGATCCGGAAAAACTACCAGGAAACCAGAATGACTTGCAAGGCAGGGTCACTCAATGCCAGCCCCATGAGCTGCCTCTCCCATTTATATCAAAGCCTGCAGGTTTCACAAAAGCCATTTTTACTGTGCTGCTAATTCAACTTTCAGTGTGTGATGTCTTGGCTATATTGATAATTCATACTGTCTCCTCTTTGTTGTTTCATGGAAGTAAAACATTCAAAATCCTTTTCCGCGTCAGTCTCAGCAGAGGAATCTTCATATTCCTGGAGGATGGTTCTGCTTTCAGACAGCAGGGAGAACTGATGAGGTGCATGAGCAGCCATCAACACCCCAAGAAAGCTGTTAATAATTTTTGGCAGGCTTCTCCGTTAAATAGGATCTATCTGGAATGAAGCACGGGCCAAGGAAGTCTGAATTTCACTGCTGATAAGTCAGTCTAGCCCACAACACAGACTCATTTTTCGGTTCACAAAAAGATAAAGGACTGTTCTCTGGGACTTTTTTGGCAAGCTGTACTGGAAAGGTATTTTGGCAAGGATACAAGGGAAAATGCTCATTGAGTCTGAACATACCTGGAGATAAGCAGTATCCATCTCCCAGAGAAGTCTTTATTCATTACTATCAAAATATACTTGGCAAAAGTTCTCAGTTTGCTTCACAAGTAATGAAGGCTAGAACATACTTGAGATGAGGAATAAATTAGCTGAGACACAGCATTTTTTCCCCTCAATTTTAAGCACTTCATTATGATGCCATATTTATCAACTGCTATTCTTTTCCAGGTTCTGACTGCTATTAAAACAGGCAGGATAAAGACAAGAGACAGGAACTGCTTTCTTGTTCAAGTCAGGATTCCAGAAGAAAAATTAAGTTTACCCAGGAGATTTCAATGCTACAACTCATGTGATGGATATTAAAACCAAATAAATAATAGAGGTTTAACCTTTCCACTGTTCTAGAGACTAAAAGATCATTCCCAAGCCAAAGGTGAGAGGATTGGGTATGACCAGCTTTTAAAAGGATCTTGTGCAGAAAGTAAATCCTTTCAACTGAAACTGGCTGGTAAAATCTAAATGTTCTAGTTTTAATTAGTGTTTTTTTAACTAATATGAAGCCCTTTTGTTGCAGCGTATGTGCTGCTGTATTTTTAGTCTCAGCCAAAAAATAACAATCCATTTCATACAGATGAGAAGGGATGAGGCCTCTCCAGCAGCCAGTGCTGGTGGATAGGCCAGAGGGGGGAAACCTAGAGAGAGGAAAGAACCAAATTAACAATTTTGGAAAAAAGAAGGAGAATTCTCCTCCTCAGTTCTAACTTTGTGCTCTCTGCCCCCTGATGCATTTATTTGCAGGGCTATTTTTCTTGGAACGAGTCTTCTTGTCTGAATAAAAAATTGCTTCACTGATGAAATTACTTCATATTCCATGAAAAATACTTAAAATTCAGAATCTCTTTAATTTTCAGAAACCTATGTTTCAAAATTTGGTCCCAGCAATGAAATGCTGATGGGTATGCCTCTCCTGATAACTAACAGAAAATACATAGCTTCATTTGGAAGTGACATGAGGAAATAAGAGACAAATTCCTTTATCAGGCCAGACATGCAACAGTTCTGCATTCCTGGTGTTGCTTTGGTTGGTATGACTCTTGGAAAGAGAGAATGGTTGGATCTGCCCATATTTTGCAACTACATTCAGCACCACTCTTTCATTTTTGAGTTTTTTGTCAACATATCCCGCCTCATTCTTTGAAAAGACAGGTTGTTTTTGTGGTGTCTTTGCAAAGAGCATCTCACAGAGTTGGCAAAGAATTTAAATCTCTTATCTTGTTTTCAACTGTAACTTTGATGCTTCAAGGGGAAATTTTAAAAGGATATTTAATTATAACTATTTCAGGAAACCTGATGAAAATGAAATACAAAAGATAAGGGCTTTTTGCATTTTATAAAGAAAACGTCCAGTTAAGATGAAGAAAAGTGCTTTCCTTTGTACATTTGATAATAAAATAACCTTTCCCTCTTTCATTAGTAAACCTTGGCAGGGTACATTTTCTTAACACTTTTTAACCTTAAATTTTTTATGAAAAGGATTTTATAAATGTCATGGGCAGTTCAGACCAGCTGACAGCAGGAATAATGAGGGATGGGTGCTGTAGAGGAGCTGCTGCATTCTGCACTGCTGGTGCATCTTTGGGATGACCTGTGACTCTGCCGTGGAGTTCTGCCTCTCCAAAACACAAGACAACAAAAGAAAGTGTTATTTTTAATTTAAAATGCCTCTTCAGAGCACTGACCAGTACAAATACAAAAAGGCTGGCTGGTGACCTAAGGATGTGCTGCAGAGCTAATCTGTCACCAGCAGAGATGAACAAAGCAATCAGAGGACCACAAGCAAAAAATTATATCCTCTGCTTTGTCCACAGCTGCAGACACAGCAGCAGCTGCCCCTAATAGAATCAGACTGCAGGGAGACATCACCATTTGTTTCTTGGTGTTAGTGTCTCCTTCAACAAAAATAAACAGTAATAACACAGGCAGGAGCTTTGCTGCTGGAGAGTGTGTGGGATCTCAAGGGGATTTGGGAATTAGGAAGTCTTTAGGAGGTCTTCCTAAAACATAGTGGCTCTTGAAATCTCAACAGTTTTTCAATATATGAGATCTCAAAAGAGATCTCAAAAGAGAAATTCTTCCCAGACATTCTGTAAAAGCCCCTTACATAAAAAGAAATACTTAGACTGAGTATTAAGAAGCAGCTGTCCTTGTTGAGTTTTTTTAATCATTAATTTGGCTGTTGTCACGATGCATCAACAGTGTTGAATGACCCTCAGACACTCAGTGACTGCTACTGAAACAAAGACTAAAACAACACAGAAAGAATATGAAGTCATACAACTTGAAAGTTTAGAAAGCCTTATTATGTTTTAACAGAATATATCAATTCTGTGCCATCTCTGGAAAACATCCTAAGAAACACTAATAAACACCAGGAACTACCAAGCAGATCAGAGGCATTCAGAGATATTGAAGGGCTCTGGTGTGAGTGGTGAGGAGCTGACTGAGGTGTTGGGACTCCCTCCTGCAGCCCAGGTCAGCTCAGAGAGGGCAGTAAAGAGATTTCAGGATTCCACAGAATTGCCAGTCTGGATGAATGCTCTCCCTAAGGAAAAAATGTCATATAGATTCATGGACTGCACCTGATTCGCTGCTGATAAATGAGATTTTCACCTGAAAAGCTAAGGAGGAAGCTAAAAGCAGAGACCTGTGGGCTGGTACAGAGAGGCCCAAGGAAAGCTTCATATGGAAAATGCTTCCCTGATGCCCAAAGGGGAGCAAAGCAAACTCTCAGTGTGCAGCCAGAGCAGTGTGAAGTGAAAGTGGCTTGGCTTTTCCCACTGACAGCGACTCAAATTAAAACTGTGCTACATTTATTACCTTTTCCATCACGTCTAATAACACAACATGATCTCAGTATTGACAATTCCCCTTTAGTGCCAACAGAATATTCTTCACAAAGTGATTGGTAAACACCTTCAAAAGGAGTCCAGAGCCATGCAAATGCATTTGATGTGGGTATGTGAGTTATTTTGCCATCACTGGAGAACAAGCAGTAGTACAGCTCTGACTGTTTGATCACTGCACTGGATACCACGGAGTGTAATTGATAAATGTCAGATCTGCTTTGTACATCAAGAGTTTTTACTGTGAAACATTGCTCTTTGAGCTCAGGACAAGAGTTAATTAAAAAGTTGGTACCAAAGATAACATCCTCAGCAGGGAACATCTATTGATCTCTCCAGCAGCATAAGAGACAGACTGATATGAGATTATAAAATGTGCACATGGATCAAGGCTGATTTCCACAACTTTTCCTTATCTTATAAGCTCAAGACTGGATACTGCAAGATATTAAAAGTATTGAAAGAATGTCAAATTATCAAGGAAAAAAAAATCAAGCCAATACTACTGTTTCTTCAAGTTCTGCTGTTTATCCTTTTTCAAATTCTGTATGAAATTCCCATTTTCTTTAACAACTTTCCTTGTCTTCCTATAGCCATTAATTTCAATTAAAGATTGGAAATTCGTTAAAGGCTTTCACTGCATTGTGAGGCCTTATACTTCTTCCCACAACTAATAGTTGGAGACCTGATACACCACTGCATACCTGAGCTTTGCTTTATTTCCTGTCCTATTCTACTGCTTAGAAACTGAAAAGGACAAGAAGAAGTAATATAAAATTCTTCTCCAACCTGTGCTATTTTATTTTCAGAGCAATTTCTTGCTTTTTTTTTTTTTTTAAACTCAGTGTATGGATTGCCCTCCCAACACCTATATTATTGAATTTGGGAACTGACTAATTGTATAAAAGTTCTCGTTTTTGCAGTTTTAAAAAACAAAAATTAGATGTTGGTTTCACTGCTTCTGTGATTTAAAGTTTGAAAAAGCTGCTGCACTGCTCCAGTGGGGCTTACAGAACAACAGGTCTCATGATTAAGATTGATCTCTCCATTTTTTAATGGTTTTATTGTTCTGCAGGTGGTTCTGAACAGGAAAGCTGCTCTTGTCTTATGGGCTCTTGCTGACCTCGCTGCTTTCTTGTTTCCATCAGGAATCTCCAGGGCTCCAGGCCAGCAGATCCCATCCCTCCACACCTCTGCTGCCTGTTTGAGCTCTCCTCTCCCTCCCTTTGGACACAGCTAACTCCTGCCAGAGCCCAGGGCTCTGCTCCCACTCAGCAGCCAAGGTCCAAACCAACACTGAGCACATTTCTCTTGGAAATACCCTCAGCCACACCCTGCCCACGTGTTCCAGGCCTCAGGCTGCAGGAAAGCTGAGTCTGAGAACAGCCTTAGCCCTGAGCTCTCAGATACTTCCCAAGTTCATTCCATGGAGATTCTCCAGCCATGTGAGGCTCCCATGGAGAACTCATGCCAGGAGCACCTCTGGAACACATTTATTAGGGCTGGCAATGAAGGCTGCCAAAGGAAAGGCCTTTCTTTTTTGGATTTCCAGAGACTTATAACAAATGCTTTTACTTTCTGGGTCAAGCAAGTAACAGCTGAAGTAACTTGAGTGAGGTGGATTGGGATTCAAGAGTAATCCTTGTCCAGGGAAAGCAAATTCTTCTTTCTGCTACAGTTCCATCATTCTCTTGGTTTTTTTGGTATCTTTCCATGAACTAGATGAGACCTTCCATTTGTGAGACCTTGCTTTCCAGACTGGCCTTTTCTTGCTCAAGGAGGTTCTCTGTTCTCTTCTCTACTCAAATAGTGCTGCCAAACCTGACCTTTTTATAACAAATGGCAATTATTTCACATGGCAGGTCTTGGAGCAGCATTGTTGCAGCTTAGCACTTATATTAGTCTAAATTAAATTACCTCCTGAGCCTTCCAGCTGGAAATCCCTTTTTATCAAGGACTTCCTGTTGGAATTAGGGTGCAACTCAGAAAAAAAACCAACCCAGACCCCGGAACATTAACCTTGTTGGGAGTATAAAGGCCACGTCAGAATGGGGAAGAAGTGATCAGCACGGAACGTGGCTGGGGGATAAAGTACAGACAAACTGGTCTTTCTTGGAACTCAGTCTGCATATTCATGGAATCAGGGTGAAAAGGATCAGCACATTTTGGGATCAAGACTGTTACCTGAGCTGACTTGACTCTTGTTTGTGACTTAATTCAAACTGAATAAAAACTCAAAGACAGAAACCATCAAATGCACAAAGAAAAGGAAATTACCTGCTCATTGCATCAAAAATTAGTAGACAAGCCCCTTTTTAGAACATCCCAAATATTGAAAGGAGTCTGCTGGTTTTCAGACAGGATAAAGGAAATCCTGCAAGGGATGTGAAGAGACAAGCAGGCAGAGCAGCTAAAAGGCTGCTTGGACAGCAGCAGAGGATCCCAGAGACTTTTTCTTGTTGTTGTTGTTGTTTCTCTGGTTATGCCCTGAGAACCTGACTGCCTTTTTTTACAGAACATGCAGACGCATTACGCTCAAAGACAAACGTAATCAGAATTTGTCTCATCGTTTTCTGTTTTCTCCTGTTATTACTAGAAATGATGGTGAAGTGATTTCGAAAGATTCCCACTCTGATTGCAGGTTAGATCAGTGTGGTGGCCTTTGCTACATATTTTTGATGTCCTCACAGGCAAAAGGCTTTTTCCAGGGCTGAACCTCTTAAAAAAATCCCACAAAATGCAATCTTTGTAGAGTGTGAGTATTTTTCTAGTTCCCCTGTCAGTGCTCTCAATTAGTGACCATAAATAATTCCATTTTTATTATCTTCCTTGTGCATTTTTGAATTCCCTAAGGCTCTGGTTTGAGTTCTAAGGTTTTGTGTATTTACATGCATCCCAGGGGTGTTATTTTCCAACAACCTTGCTTCAGTTTTCGTTGTTATGCAGATGATGTGAAAAAACAGGTTTCGGCATTTTCTCTGATCACTCAAAAACTATCTGGGCTCACACTTTTGCTTTAAAGCTCTGCCATCCATCTCTCCTTTTTTTTCCTTTTTTTTTTTTCCTTAAACACTGATATAACTAAAACCGCATTTCTCCAACTCACAAAGTATTTTTCCTCCTCTCCTATTTATATTTCTTATGAATTAATATAAATTTAAAGAACACCTTCACCCTGAACATTGGATTTTCTGGTTCCAGTTCACCTCTTAAGTGACCAGATAAAATACATTGAATTGCACCGTCTCAGCAACAAATTTAAATAACTCTCTGACACATTTTGAAGATGCTGTTGCCATCATGCAACAAATTAAAGATCAAATTGAAGTGATTACTTTTACTGCCATGTGCTGGTGGCAGAACAGACCCATGGATTGCAACAGATGAACTGCAGATTTTAGCCATCCGTTGATCCCCATCCAGGGACTGCCATCGAGAATTCCATCCCTTGCTTTGAGCAATATCTGACAAGATACGTGAAGAGGTCATGAAAACAGATAATTTCTATTTGTCACAGAAATCCTGGTTAATGATTTACCCCCTCATTAAAGGTGTGATCCAACTCCAGAGAGATATCAAAACCAGGTATCTTAATTCACAAATCCTAATGTTTATATACCCATCCTTGCCAGAAAAATAACCCCAAGCCTACATAAGCAGGCAGGACCTTCAGAGGTGTAAAGCAGCAACTCCCACACCTGCTGTGAAGCTGCAACCTGATTTTTCACCAGAGAATTATCCACATGGATTAAAAGCTATATTTTCAAGACTGGTTAAATTTTACAACCTTGACATCATATTTTGGATGCAGACATATTGTTACTGCTAAATCATGTTTGACTTATCTCACACAGGAATTTCAGTGATTGCCATCCAGAGAATGACACAAAAAACACAGCACTTTTCTCATTCCCTGTATCTGTTACAATTTGTTTTCATCCATCACTGAGAACTAATGATAAAGAAAATGATAATGAAAAATCCACAATAATGAAAAAGAAAGAAAGAAAAGAAAGAAAAGAAAGAAAAGAAAGAAAAGAAAGAAAGAGAAAATGAAAACCCCACATGTTAATGATAAAGAAAAAAACACATAATTTTTAAAAAGTAGAGGTGCCTATTCTGAGCTGTGTGTAGATTGCAAAAGTACACAAAAAAATAATACCCAAATGCATCTGTTATGGCAAAATTCTGTACCAGGAACTATTACAAGAGATATTCAGGGATGCAATAATGCTTTAAAGACTAGGATACACCATAAAGTGTTTCAGGAAAATTTAATCCCACTATAATACACAATGAGATAAAAAAGAGCTAATTGTGCATATATAATCAATAATATGATGTGTGCCAGTTTTATAGGATATATAAAATCTTTATGTTTTCTTCTAAAGTCTCACTTCAGAAAAAAGCCCAAACCACTCTTTTGCTAAGCTTACCAAAGTGGTCATTAAACATCTTCAACTTAAAAGTTGCTGTATTTTACATAATGTAAAGAAATTACTGAATTACTCCATTCTTCAGAACTTTCCCCCCACATAATTTGATCCGACGTTATTATAAAATGGTTTCTGCAATTGAAATTACTGCAACAAAGGAATAGTTATCAAAGTCTGTCAGAAATGCAAAAGCATTTTTCATTTCCCCCTCTGCTTCCTTCTCTTCAGGACCCCACTCCTGCCTCGTAGTTCCCTGGGAGATCAGGAATCCTATGAGAATGTTCCTGAGAAAGGGAAGATTAAAGAAAATCTGCCTTGATGTACAGGACAGGACCCTTTCATCTCAAACCATTGGATAATTTCATGATCCTCCCAAGAAACCCAAATCAAAGCCATCAGTGAACAGCCTCGATGCTCATCTGGGGACCTGCTGGCCCCAGCTGTCCCCTACCATGCACAGCCCCATGTGGGGACTAATTGTGGTTTAGGAACAGCCCTGAGTCAGAAAAAAAACAACATTTACAGTGATCTGGTAAAAGGACTTGGAGGCTTTAGGAATCAGGGCAGTTTGTGCCATCTCTTTTTGATTTCTGCAGCTAACAGTTTGCGTCTGTGCCTGCTGGAGCAGAATGAAGCCTCGCACACCAAAAGGGAAAGAGCACCAGAAAACCACAAACTCTGCTGCAAAGAGAGCTGATGGTTGATTTGCTAAAAACCTTTGACACCAGCAGTAATAATACTTAGCAATAATAAAAATATTATTAATGATAAGAAGAAGAAGATAAATACCTATGAAAATGCTAGAAGTGGCCATTAGTTAGGAAACTTTAAGCTGTAATAGCTTTTGGTATCAGTCTGCTAAAAAATAGCTTGAATACAAGGATGACACAAGTGGCAAAGAAAGGAGAGCTCAGCTTCATTTTAAACTGGACACAACCACTTCTCTAAACTGAAAGGAAAAAAGAGACAAGACTCTAATTAGAGACTCTGCTTTGGTGATAAGGACAGCTAAGCATGGGAGCAGATGGCCCCTGGAATCCCTGGGATCTCCATCTCGGGCTTGAGAACAGACAGGCAAACATCCAGGCCTTTAATTGTCAGCAAAGCCCAAAGCAGTTTGGCCAGGGCCAGCCCTGATGCTGCCACAAAATGCCTGGGCATGGTTTAGGGGACTGCAGGGGCTCAGAGTCACTCACAACTGGTAGCACCAGGCAGGTAGTCCTGGTTCCAAACCAAGAGGGTTTGGCCATCTGGAGCTAAGCCATGAAATACCTTTCATCTCAGAGCCACACAACAGAGCCTGGATTATTTCGTGTATTAATACAAATGCTGTTTATGAAGTCCTTCCTAGCCTGGTTTTCCAACAGTTCTGTTGTATGTTTAATGCTCTTCACTAAGATGCAGCCATAAGCAACATTACAAAGAAAGGCATTACATGAATTTTAAGAAATTATTTAGTTACCCAAAAGAGCAGAAACTTCTAAAGGCAATTAGGCAGAGGCTTCATTCTGTTCCTCATCCCTGTCTTACACCTTGGACTGTGAAAGAGCAACAGAACAGAAGAGCAAAGACTTGCCAGGAAGGAAGATCTGAAGAGAAGAAGAAGAATCAAGAGGAACAATACAAAATGTTTGGGCTTGAAAAGAGTTAATATTATGAAGTAGGATTTATTTATAAAAATACCTTGATTTCTCCAGATTTTCTTCCTTCCTCCCTAAATAATTCAAGCAAAGTTCCTGTTGTTGCTGTTTGTTCAAAGTACATTACACAATTTCCTTCAGTATATGTTGAGGTTTTGTAAATACATGAGTAATTATACTTCTAAATGGGAAATATTAACGACAGATGAAACCCACATCTGATACTGACAGCACTGTGTGAGCCTAAAATTGTAAATTAAATAATGGGAGCAGTAGAACACAGAATCTAATACAGGGTGTTCAAAATCTGGATTTTTATTCTTTTAATAATTTGTTCATTGTGCCTCCAGATATGGACAATTTATGCCATCAAACCTAATAATGTAAAAGGAAAAAAAAAACAAACCAAAAAACAAACAACAAAATTGTTGTCAGATTGAGAAGTTCAGTTTAAAATAGAGAAGACAAAGAAGACTCAGCATTTATACTTTCCATTGAGGGGGATTGTGAGCTACAGAATATCACTAAAGCTGTGTCACAGTGGCTTTTGCTTCTAACATCCTAAGTGGCTGGGAGAGGGCAGCTGGAATGAAATCTCCTGGTTCTTGCTCAGCTGGGCCAGGCTGTCACGTCATGGCAGAGTAACTCTGAGTGATCCAGGAGCATTTTCCTGCTGCTGCCAACAGCAGCATGGCAGCGATGAATTCTCAGTTTACTCTGAGTTGAACCCTTTAAAGGCTTAGGGAGGAATAAGCTGCGTGTGCCTGAGTGCCCTGGGACTGCTGAGGCTCCTGCCCCGAGGTACAGAGCACACCAGGTTCCAGCAGAGTGTGAGGGTAAGAAGGCACCAAGAACAAGGGCAGCTGGAAAAGCAGCCTCAGGCAAACGTCCTGCAGTGAGAAAGGCAGAGATGCCAGGAGCCCAAAACATTATCCCTAGGATAGCACAGAGAAATGCAAAATTTCCCATTAAATCACACTTAGAAACACTGCTTTTGTTACTGGCTTTTTCCTGGAAGGAAATTGCACAATTTGTCCCCTTTGTTTGGGACAACAACCAACCCTGTGTGAATGTGCCCAGTACAAAGCACATTCTAATTTAAGTTCCCAAATATCCTGGCAAATCAGCTTCCAGTGATGGCCCTGGTTGTGGGGCTGAACCTCTCCAGAGGATTGTGAATCCTGGAATCCCTCTCAGCCATCAGACAAATGTTTAACAAGAGCACTCAATGCTGCCTTGACCAAAGACTGGTGATGTCCAGAGTTTCCTTCCAAAGCTGGGAGGGGAACAAAGGCTGGACAACTGCATGGCAATGCAGTTTCCATGGAATTATAAATCCAAGATTTCCTGCAATGAGCACCTGACGGGCAAACTTCTCTGCTTTCAGCTAGAGCATGGATCATGTGCTGTACTCCAGCCAGAAACCTGCACGGTCCTTGTCTTGGAATGCAGACAGCTGGAAGTGAATGGCACATTCCTCAGATCATTTTCTCTCATATATAATCTCACTTAGTTAACATTTGTAATATCTCCATCTTGATTTGGGATTATTAAGAAAAATAAAGGTGGCAAATAAATTTTATACTCTACAACAGCGCTTGAGACTGCCACGGCCTCCAGATACTCTTGATATTGCTTGTGTTTTATAAAAGAAAAAGCTATCTAGGCTTAACAAGAGGAAGATGTCTTACAGATTTTTTGATGTATTTCCACCTATTGAAACACTCTGAGTTCACAGAGTTAGCCAGAAGCAGCATGGCAAAGAGCATTAGAGAGGATATTTATTTTTTCTTTCAAGGATCACAAAAAGGGACAATGTTCCATTACCAACATATTGCTAAGTCTGCATTACCAAATGCATGAGGACATCAAATATTTCTTTTCTATGGGATTATCTGTATTTTCTTTATAGACAAATCCCTACTGTATCAAGTTTTGTGGTCTCCAGCAGGCTGCAGTTCACCTTTCACACAAACATAGCAAGATATATTTAATCTTCTTGTTCTCCTCAGAACCAAGAAACAGTACAAATCTTTACACACTGCATCGTTCAAGCTCTACTCAAATAAAGACTAAATTTTTACTCCTGCTAATACAACACATTATTTTCTTTCCATTTACTTCATTAAAGTTTTTGGGGGTTGTTTTATCATTTTGAGATTCTGGCTGGAACGACGTGAAGGGTTGTTCATAATGCAGAATGCAAACTGATCTACTGTCAGCTGGAGCTCCCGAGCTGCTGGATCCGAGCAAGGCTTTGTTCTCCAAAATAAAATCTTCAGTAACAGTCTTAGGCTCCAGCAAACACTTCAGATCTGTGCAGCCAGCACAGTCCTTAGGGAGAGCAGTTAAACCATAGGAAGCAAAAGGTCTGATGGATTATTTATGAACTACAGCAAACACAAAGGACAGCACTAAATTCTTGTCACCTGCAAATGGACTAGATGACTGCCCTGGATAATCTAACAGAGAAGGGCAGGAAAAAAGTGTTTCTCATTTAAAAGTTGTGGATTTAGGCTGTAATAGAACTGGGCAGAGCAAGGCAAAACTGGAGCCAGGCACAGAGAGAGTCCTTGCTCCTACACAAGCTCCTGACCCCTCACACCTTCTGAGCATCCCTTCCAGAAAACTGCTGCTCAAACTGAGCAGCCAAACTGTGCTGCAGTTCTGGAAATTAAACTGAACTACAGTGGGAATAAATTCATTTGCTGTTGTGGGTCCCTTTTGAATGAGAATTTGACAAGAGCTTTTCAGAAATAAAGAGCTGGAACACCACCCACCCATTTTGTAGCCTCAGCTGAAAGAAAACAGAGCAAAATAACGATTAAAAAAATTCCATCCAAGCAAACAAAGCAAACACAGAGGCAGAAACTCCAGGCATAATTAAGAGAAGGGAAAGCTCTGTTGTGTCCCAATGTTCTCAAATCAGAGGTTGCCTTTGCAGGAGACTTGATGGGATGTTTTTGACACCATTCACCTCATTACTGAGGCTTAATTATTGCCTTAGTGCACAGCAAAACTGTACCCACTACCCATTCCAGAGCCACAAACCATGCCTTAATCCAACCTAAACCCAAAAATATTACAATAAGAGAGCTTAATCTGCATCCCATCATTGGATTTTCCTCTAGTACATTCACAAGAGTTGGACAAGTAATTCCAAACGCTCGTAGAATCAAATTACACCTCCTCTGAGACTTGTCTTTTGCCTTCCATCATCTTTTTCTTTGCCATCCTTCTCCCACAGCAGGTTTTCCAGGCAGAAGCACACACCCAAGAAGTTTGTTTTCTAGGTCTAAATACTTAAAGAAAAAAAAAAAAAAGTATAAAATCCAGATGGCACAGATGTCAATGTCAGAATGCCACTCCTTTCAATACTTCTTCAGTCAAGGTCTTTTTTGTACCCTTTTTCAAATCTTTCCATGAATTAATGCAATGTCACGTTGCAGCGCTTCATCTCAAAAGATTGTCCTTCCATTCAAAGGATAATGTGCAAAACTTGCAAATGACTGTAGGAAAAACTGGGTTTTTTTGGCATCTCCCAAATCTCTGACACTGCAGTGATGTGCCACTGACACCCTGGTAAAGGTTATACCACGGGGAACAGCAGGGGATGGTTCCAGCTGCAAATACAGAAAGATTTTCAGTTCTTTTCTTTCTTCATTAATCTAAAATATGATGCACAGGGCTTGTGCTTTTTGGCAGTGTATGAGCTTTCACCTCAACATCATATCACAGAATATCAAAGCCAAATGCCACCATTACTTTTGTCATACTAAATTCAGATTTTGGATTCATTGAGAAATGGAAAAAAGTGCTATGAAGGTTCAGCTTCCTAAAAACCAGTTGAATGTTGCTGTTCTCATCTTCTCAGGTAAAACTCTATGTTTGTAGGGAAATACTGAACATTTTAAAACCCCCCAGTTTTTAAAACACTGTTCTCTTTAAATTTAAGTGAGTCTTCATTCTAGGTTTTCTGCTGGTAATTTGCACCTTTCATTCCAATCTATTAAATTATATTTACTACAATTACTATTCCTATACAGTTTTTCATAGCACATCACTTTCTCGCCATCACAACAGAATTTAATAGCAGTTTTTATTAACTTGTTTATGATAGTGTTCATTAAAGTTTTAAATGAGCATTCTGAAATTACAATATAATGTACAGAAAACTTAGAAACAATTATAGCACTCACCAAAAAATTACCAGCAACTGTGCTCTTTATATAAAACAATTCTTTTAAAAATAAAGCACAGATCATTAACGTACTGCCTGTCTTAATAAAAGCCAACCTAAACTGATAAATTGAAAGAAAGTCACTTAAATGCTTCTCTGATAATATAAATTTTCAGTTCAGCCATACTCAAGTATGTTTCTCCTCAAGTTAAATGTTTGTCATGTGCCTCACTCCAAATGAACACATGAAAACAGGATTCTCAGAGCCACAGAATGTTTGACACTAAAACAAATAGTTTGACACTGAAGTGGCTGAAACAATTCTCATTAAAGTGATCCTTGTGTCATCCCCAGGGCTCATTACCCTCGGCTGGGCTGCTGCACCCCACCCAGAACTGAGCAGGCAAGAACAGCGATGTTAATCACTGTGGTGCAGCAAAAACTCATACCCATAAATTCCCCTAGAACAGGATCACTGCTTTCACTGTGGGAATATCCCAAACAGGAGAAGCAGCCTAGTGCAATGTCTACAGACCAGATACAAAAATAATGAATAATTACAAGAGGTGTGCCAGTGGCCATCTTCAGGGAGAGAGAGGAGGGGGAAAAAGGGCAGCATCATTTATTTAAGTTCTCTCATTAATGTGCCTGCCTTTTTATTTTCTAGGGCTTGTCTCCTGAACTTTCCTTAGAAGACCCACAGGCTACATTCTGACACTGATTTACAAGCAGGAGTCTGCAGTGAAAGCAAAGAGGAACTTTGTTTTATAAATGTATGGTTCAGTATTGTCAAAAATTCAGGAAAAGCTGCTGCATTTCCTAAAAACATTGCACAATTTTATCCAGACTTCTGTAGTAGGGAATGTGCCCAGCACATTAAAGGACACTGAAGAGTTCTTTAAACCTTTTCCTCACACATTTCTGATACCTCCAGTAAACAGATTTCTTGAGTGCTTTGATTAACTCCACTTCTTATCAATTTCACACAAAGCTGCACAAGGATGAGCTGCTCTGTAGCCAGAGGGCTGGGGAAACTCAGGGCCACACCAGAAGGTGCCTTTCCTTTCCTTTTCCACTCCCAAAACTCAGAACAGGAGGGCAGGGGAAGCACCAGAGCCAGCACAGAAACTGCACAGTTTCAGGTGGTGCTGGACCTTAGACAGGTGAAAAAAGACAGGGAGGGCAGTCAGAAACACACCAAGGAGATGGGGCTACAAACACCTCAGTGTCAAACCCTGCTGAGTGCATGCCGGCTAAAAAATGCAGGTGAGATCCTCTTGGTTGCACTACAGAGTCAGATAGGAAGAAATAAGTAATTAAGTAATTCCTGTAAAATCAGATAATTCATTCTAACACAGTTTAATAAATAAATTTTCCTGTCAGCCATAATTTATAGTCTGTCTTAGATGCTAATCCAGTCCATCAATAAATAAATGTTCTTGAAAGTTGATAAAGTGTTTTTTTAAAAATATACACCAAAAAAACCCCACAAAAAACAGCAAACCCAAGTTTTAACTGGAATTAAGTCAGGTTTTGAATAGCAAGTAGCCTTTGTGATTTTGCATTTTGTAAGGTCCAGAAATGCTGATTTCCAGAAGAAATGCTGATTTCCAGAAGAAAGGCAAACAGAAAAGGAAATCTGAAAAGAAGAGGCTTGGCATCCACTGAATGCCCTGTGTACCATTTCAATCTGTGCTGAATTCTGTGCATTGCAGCACCTTGCTGTGCTCAATAAGGAGGAAAAGGAATTTCAGGCCTCCTCTGGGACCACTGCAACCTGGGGTGTCACTGCAAGTCCTGGGGAAGGAAGAGCAAAGAACATCCACCACACCTGCTCCTTACCCCAAACTTCAGCTTGGTACTTCTTCCAGACACTGAAAATAGAGATAAATCTGGGAAGAAGAAGAAGAAGAGGCAGAAAAGGGAAGAAAAAATAGCCTTCAATATTCTACACTGAGGAAAAAACAAGTATATAAGTCAAAAGTCTGACTTATCAGTATAGAGATTTTTAATAGAAAAATATCAAGGGGAGCACACCATATGGATCAAAGTGCTCTCCACATATGTTACTTTTTTTCATTTGAAAAGTAACATATGTGAGGAGATGCAGAAGAAGTCCTTTCTAAAGATCTCATCTGGCTTATTTTTAATTGGAATTATATTAGATTTTCATTCTAACTTAATAGCAAATGACAGTTGTTGTTTCACTAAGTACTCCTGTCAGCTATAGATTGATAGATTTGGATTCTATTTTCTTGACTATGAAAGTTTTAGTTGTTGCTAAAATAACTGCAAAAAAAAAGGAGACTGAAAACTAAACAGTACAAAACACAGGGAAGCCATGGGATATTGTGTATTTATATAATTATAATTTTTACTGGGCCTTTAGATTCAAAAGACTTGAGAACTTCATCAAGGCCATGAGATGTATAATCAAAGGTACACATTTAGAAAGTCACAGCTGCACATCTCCAAGCACAGCAGCTTTTGGATATTTTTTGTGAATGCTCCGAATTGACTGAAAGTTTATTGCTAATGAATGTCTCAGCCTCCAGACCTGCAAGTCAGTGTCCCTTTGTCATCGTGTCAGAAACTGGGAGCATTTCCTACACATCAGCTTCCGGCTTAGTTTCACCCACATGTGAAGAAAAAGTTAATTCTCATTATTGGCAAGGTGGTGATCAGTCAAAGGTTGGACTCCACGATCTCAGAGGCCTTTTCCAACCTCAGTGATTCTGGGATAAATCAACAGTTTTCAACTACAAGTGAACAATCCAGTAGTTTCTGCAAAAAGAGCACTCTTCAGCTCAAATTATGCCCAAAATTTTACTGTTGCTGCTAATCTACCTATAAAAGTTCTGTGTCCATCTCAAGATATCAGGGCCCTCTTTAAAAGATGTGGGGGCTGATGAGAAAGTTTCAAAGATATTACCCAAGAACTCCAGACCAAATTATACCCAAAGTTCTGTGTCGGTAAGGCCTGTCCATCTCAAGATATCTGGGGCCTCTTTAAAAGATGTGGGGGCTGATGAGAAAGTTTCAAAGATATTACCCAAGTAGGTATCTGCAAAAATCTGACTTAACCCACGATATTTTTTTCTGAAGAAAAGGCAGGGTTCATGTTTAAACAAAACAAAAACCATCAGCATTATGAAATCTGGTACTTCAGCAAGGTCCTAAGTCAGGTGCTGAGCTGAAACCTCAGCTAGGCTGAGAGTGATGCCAAGTCACAGCACCACGAGTGGCTGGTTTTGTGACTCAGGGTCTGGGCCAGCTCAGTTCCATTAATGTTTTACTCCATTATCTGAGAGCTGACATCTTTTCAGTAATTACTGCAGATGATACCACCTCTAGTGTAATTAAAGAACGATTATTTAGAGTGAAGTGAGCCAAGATCATCCCCATCCTCTGTTTAGGCCAAAGCCAAAGAAGGCCTTGTCAAATAAAATGGATGTTTTGCATTAGGGAGCAAAAAAGGGGTGATGTAAAGAGTCAAGTAATTTGATGGGCAACGCTGCAGTGGAATTAATTCAATATGTTCAATAGGGCCAGTTCCATGTGCAGTAATGTTGGACAGATGGGGATGATGGCTCTGTGCTTCCCCTGCCTTTGCATTAGTGATTCAGGACTTACAAAGCAAACCTCAGACAGTGCCTGGCTGCCTGCCCAGCCACACAGAGACTGGAAGCAAAACACATTAAATGCCCCTGCAAATCTACATGCTCTGCAACCCTTCTGCAATGAGTCCCTTTCAAAATGACCCCTTGGACAGCAACCAGAAAAATAATCATCATCGTAACACCAGCCCATAAACTTCTGGGATTAACTGTTAAATAATAACCAATGAGAACTGAAAGGAACAATTTGCTTTGTGTGAATACCAATGAGGGAGGGCTGGATACATTCTTTGTTTTTGACAGTAACTAGGTAGAGGGACTAATTACAAGTCTTACTTAAAGCATAAATTGCATATTTTAAGGAATTGCTGAACAGAAGGATGGAGTTAATGAATGCATTCTATCAGACACAGGAAGGTAAAAGATCCCATCAGAGCAGCACATCCATTTCCTAATCCATCAGGGTCAGTGTTTATACAGCAAGGGTCACCCTTGGTCAATTGACAATAACAGGTTTTCTCATCAGGAGCTGATGGAAAGACAGGTATTCCCAGATTTATAGGGAAATAAGTTTAGCTCCTTGGACAGTGCAGCCACCTTTTCAGGTGTTGAACATGGATCCTGTAAATGCCATCACAAAATATGGGCAGGTTCCCTTGCTCTGAAAACAAACATGTCATTATTAATACTTAACAAACATACATAAGAAAAAATAGAATATTATCTGGAAACCTGGATGTTGGTGGCCTTGCTAGGACAGTTGGATGTCCACTGAATTACTGGGCTTAAATAACTTGTATTTAGTGCCTACTTAATTCAGATATCCTTAATTTCAAGAGGTAAACAACAGATGAGAAATACTGTTAACTTTTGACCACTTCATTTTTGAGTTTCTTAAATTCCAGAATTGCTTACTATTTTTAGTGGATTAATTTTTGTGTTCTAGCCTCATGTGAAGAAAGACACTGTGAAAGACAGTGTGATATTAAACTATCAAAGCTGTCTCTCTCTTGTAGCAAAATATTGAAAAAGTGGGCTTTGCTTTGTAATTGAGATTCCTGAACTGAAGGCTGGGCTTCTGCTTTGGTTATGTGAAAAAAATATTTTAGAAGTTGAGGGAAAAACTTAAAATTACTTAAAGAATTTGCAGATATCAAAGACAGAAGGTGATGTAGTGAAACGAAAAAAAAAATATTGACACTGGGTAACAGTTCTGAATGAGGAGGAGGAGGGGGCTGATTATCAGCAGCCTTCCTGAGAGACATCCTCCTTTCCCCAGCATGACAGGCTGCAATCCCAGCACTGAGAAAGTCCTGAGATTTGAGGTGACAATCCATAGAAAGCTCTTCTGGAAGGAGAACCGAGCAATCACATCTGTCCATTTACCAAACAGAGATGAAGGCACTTGAGGGACACTGAAATGCCCTCTGTGAGCAGGAGAACTCTCCCAGCCTCTCCCTGCTCCCCTCAAACACAGCAGGACCCTTCCAAGCAGTTTCCCCTGGTCCCAGGACTCATGCAGCAGCTTCCCACAGGTAAATGCCTGCAGCAGGGATGGGAGAGCAGCTCTCCCAGTGTCCCTCCAGCAGAGAGGATGCTCCTCTCTCTCCCAGCCTCAGGTAAGAACAGAACCAGCCCAGCCTCTCCCATCATTTTCATCTCTCAGCCATCTCATTATGAGAATGAGAGGCAGCTTTTATCTGAAGTTTATTCTGCTTAATTTGCCTCAGGAATGGGCATCAGATCAAGCAAAAGCACAAAGAGCCTCTAGACTACAGAACCCCACAAGGCAGGGCCTTTTATTGTGCCAATCCTACAAACAAGTACGGAATAGCTAAACTGAAGGTAACTGTAGACTGCAAACAGCAGCTAGGATCATTAATTTCTAAATTTGGCCTGTAACTCTGTGTTCTGTCTGAGTGATGCTGTAGACCTTGAACACGTCCTTCAAACTGCATAACACAAAAACTGGGCCATATATCCTCCCAAAAATCTGAGTTTAAACTGGGACAACCTAGAGACAGTCACCACTTGCAGAGTGCATCTTTTCTTAAATAACTTTTATCTATCCCTGCTGCTTTCAGTGAGTAAAACAGAGCATGGAAGGCAAACAAGACTCTGGATGAAGAGCAGACAGGAGTGAAAGCAAGCAGTGCATTTTGTTTTACAGCCAAACACGGGCGATATTTTGTACAGGAACATCTCAGAGCAGCACTTGCAGCCATCCAGCATCCCACGTAGGTGCTCCACTTAAGGCAGATCAAAGCCTGGTGTCAAAGTTCTCTGTATAATACACGTACCCAGAACAGCATCTGAGAGATAACACCCAATGCACGCTGCTCTTGCATTAATATGATTTTAGTGCCTGATTTACAGTTGTTTATTTAAAGCAACATCATCTATCTGGTTTGTACCAGCACTCAGCAGCTCTCAGCAGACAAGGAAAAAAAAAATGTATGACCTCTGACAAGAAAGAAACATTGACAATATTTTAAGGAAATAATGCCCTAGGTGCCTCTGTGTGCTGTCCTGCACAGGAAATTAATTTGGAGATCATTACTAGTCAGATATCATTAAGGATAGGAATTACAGTATGGAAATGAAGCTGTGTCATTTCTGACATGTGTGCTCTTGTTCTCATAAAGGTTGGCTTCAAATACAGAAGCAAAAGGTAGACTTTAGAAAATCCAGAAGCCTGATGATTTTTGCCATTTCCATTCCCAAAATGACCATGATAAACAAAATGCAACCTCTATTGTCTGTTTTAAGTAGAATTTCAAATTTTAATGTTGTTAAAATTTATAAAGTGAAAATGTTACATTGTAATTATACATGAATTTGGAATTGTCAGAATCAAATGAAGCAAATTATTACAAAATTCTGTATGATAACTCTTCTAATACCTGCACTGTATTAAGCAAAATCTCACACATATCCTTCAAAGTTCTCAAAATATTCAAGTTCTCCAGCCCTAAATATGGCAATGTACAAGGATGATGGAGCTTCATCTGTAGCTATTTACTTCATGATTATTTTTTTTGTAGATGAAGGAAAAAAGATATCCCTGATATCTTTTTGTTATCATGGCAAAGATCAACATGAGCAGTTATTCACTGGGAATGATGCCAGAGTAGGATTTATAAAAGAATTATTATCATTTCACACAGTGGGAACCCATGTGGATCAGAGTCCCAGCAACCCCTTCATGATTATTTTTTTCTAGATGAAGGAAAAATATATCCCTGATATCTTTTTGTTATCATGGCAAAGATCAACATGAGCAGTTATTCACTGGGAATGATGCCAGAGTAGGATTTATAAAAGAATTATTATCATTTCACACAGTGGGAACCCATGTGGATCAGAGTCCCAGCAACCCAAGTCCTACAGAAGACCCTGCAGCCACAAACAGGTGGAAAAACTCATGGATGTGTTTTTCCACTTAATGCAAAGACCCTTCAACATCTGCCCTCCCTGTTTCACTGAGACATCATGAAATATCTGCCTGCACATCTGGAACAGAACAACCAGGAAATACTTTTGGGGGTGATGGGAGTACTGAGGGCTTTTGTCCCACCTTCTCCCCATCCTACCTGCCTTCAACAGGTGACAAAGGCCTCCACAGGGCATTCCAGCATATCCAGGCATCTCTCTGGGCAGCTCTTTTGCCATTTCTAGTTAGTTAACTGATTAGCGGTACAAAACTTCAGAAATATCTCTTCCTATTAATTATGATGTTTTAATGTTCTGGTGTTTCAATGCCATCCAATTTCCAATTAAAAGTCGCATCTCAGCTTGGCTAAATCCTGACCTGGAGTTTTGTAGGGATTCACATTGGAAAGCTTGTTTACAGCTTTCTTTTAAGGTTATGAAACGTTTAAAACAGTGGCATTTAAAATATGAGCCTTCAACAGCAATATCATCCTCCACAAGCAGATTTCTGCTTTATGCAAAGTGAAAAGTTGTTGTTACCTGAGGCTGTGCTTCTTATTTAAGTTCATATAGGGCTGCACCCCAGAAGAAAGTTCCCTTTCTGAAATGTCAGAGTAAGACTAGAATAAGGGGATGACTTATTTTCTGCCTGATGCCATCTGATTCGGAATTTAAATGAGCAAAACCTCAGGAGACTGGTATTTTTCCTAGAGAATCACATGGTGCTTCCAATGAGGAAATATTTACAAGTGAAATGCAGTTGGAAGGGAATGATGTTAAATGCTAGTGCCACCAGAGCTGCTTGGATTTGTTCAAACAGCTGTGCAAGTCCAAAATCATTATTCCTCTTTGTTGATCTTCTTCACATTCCACAGGAGGAAGTTTATGAAGTAAGCAACCAAAAAGATGCTTTATTATATAGCAACAAAAGTATAGATCCAGCTTGGAAAAATAGTCTCAGTGTTTTAAAACCTAAATCAGAATCAATGTGTCTGTTGTCACTGCCTGTTCCTCATGCAGCTCTCTGTCATATCCACATTTCACCAGGGTAAATAATATATAATAATTACAAGGTGTTTGTAAGGAGCTGAATTGCTGCAGCGGTCAGATACTTTTCAGAGGAAAATAAAATTGAGCTTATGTAAGAACATGAGTGTATTTTACAACCACTTGGCATCATCAAGGAGCTTCCAGAGAGAAACTATATGCTGTATTAGCAGCACAACTACCAGCTCAACCTTAACTCCAGTAAGATTTTTCTGTGTGAGAGGAGAAAGCTGGGGGCTCCTCAAGCCTCAGGATGTGGTGGTGGTGCTGTCCCCCTGGGCTGGGAGAGTTTCACGTCCCCAAGGCTGCAGCTTGCCAAGGGAATAGGAAGAGAGGAAAGGCCACGCTGCTGCCTCCCCTTGCTGTGGCACATGTGCTGGAAATGGTAATTTAATAAGTGCTTCCCTGATTACTGACTCCACTGAAATACCAACTGTGATTGTGGACTGCCGCAGCACTTCACCCTCAGCCTGGTAATCAGCTCCACACTTTGCATGTTTCTTAAACGAAAGCTGAAGGAAGCAATAGATTTCCATTTCAATGAAAAGCAAAATCTTTTAACTGCAAACCAGCTGCAGTGAGTGAGAAAGAGATGCAAAGTTTTTTGTTTCCCATTGGAAACTCTCTGCTATCCACAACAGTGGTCTTATTCCTCCTCAATTCAAAATTCTATTATAGCAACCAACCATAAATATACTTTGCAAGAAGCTTTGGAGCAGCTTCAAATACATATTTTATTTTTTTTTTCCCAGTTGTGCACCTCTTCCAACTATTAAATATTAAAATTTTACTTTGCCACTCAGGTCAGTTCAAGAAACTAAATAAACTCTATGGAAAGTATCTTGGTGTTTTTTCTAGTAAAGCAGAATTCTAATATGAGAACTGAAAAGGAGGCAAGGGGTCAGGACCATAAAGATTTTATTTGAATAGCGTTTCAGTTTGTTTACTGACAGTTTATATATCAGCCTACTGCATTTTGAATGCACCTCTATATGCTGTGAAACGCCAAAAAAACAAACAAATGAACCAAAAAAAAAGCAAAACAAAAAAATCACAGCATTTAGGTAGGAAAGGCATTATAATAACAAAATTTAGTGATATTAATGATAGAATTGAGCTGAATAGCAGTATCTGACAGCAGCCAGGGCCTGGCCCTGGGAAGGATTTGTTTGTTCTCCATCAGGACACAGGAGCACAAGCAGAGTCTCAGTGACAGCTCTGCATTAACCAGAGCCCAGCTGAGCAGGGCAGGGACCTGTGTGCAGCTCCTTATTCCAACATGCCCCACCTGGGCACACAGGCTGCATCTGGATCTACACTGGATCCACATCAGAAATGTGGAAATTTCCCTGTAGAATTTTTTGAAGATAATGCTGCATCAATAAAAGGCAACTTTCAATACTGAGTGCAAAATTCAGTTTATGCACAATAGCTAGACAAAGTAAACAGCTACAAACAAGTGACCAATTCTCACTACTTTTCAATGTGTTTGAAGTTCTTTCTACCT
The DNA here is from genome assembly GCF_017590055.1 of Onychostruthus taczanowskii. Taxonomy (NCBI): domain Eukaryota; kingdom Metazoa; phylum Chordata; class Aves; order Passeriformes; family Passeridae; genus Onychostruthus; species Onychostruthus taczanowskii. The sequence goes on from NW_024498462.1 coordinate 13,033,183, forward strand.
TACTTTATTCATTCTGAAGTATTTTTTGTGATTAGTCACACAGTAGTAGTAGTGAAACGAAGGTTGCTAAACAGAAATTTTTGGGTTTTTTGGCGGGTGGAGGGGGTTTGGTCATTTCCAAGGTTGTTTTAAAACCTTTTCAAACAAGACCTCACAGTTTCAGTGTCCTCTGTGAGCTCCAAGGCAAACACAAGCAGCATGACTTCCTTTTGGAATATATTTGCAGTACACAATCTGGATTGATATCAAACTTCAAAAAATAAAACAATGGAAAAGCTTCAAAGGGACCCTGTGTCAGATATAATTAAAATTATGCTACTTTTGAGCTAGAACTGCCTTCTGTATTTCACTAACATTTCAAATAAGCTAATTGAATAATAACCTAGTCAGTAAAGAGTCTCTCAATTTAATATGGTTTTAAACGAGAAGTTCTTTTCAAGTGAAATAGGTTGATCAAGAAGCTGTGTCAAGGTATTTCCAACATTGCCATTTAACACCAAATGCCAAAATTCACTGCTCTGAACAGATAAAAAAGGGCCACTCACAACTTCTGTAAAACTTTGACTTTTTAAACCAAAATTTAACCACTTCCTGATCAAAGCACTTCATTACAATTCAATTTAGCATTAACCTCTCTTGACAAGCAGTCAGAGTGCTATGTAAGAGCTGCAATTTATTTGTTTTATCCTCCTGTTCCAAAGGGGTTCTTTGGCCTTTGGGGATGAACTGTGGTGATGTTCTGACCCATGGGTGTCACCCCAACAACAACAGCCCCAAAACCAGCAGGAACTCAGAAGAGGAAAAAAAATCTGATTATATTCTAAACAAATCTTAACAAAAAAGGAAAAAAAATCAAAAATACACAAATCATCTGAAAATCCATTATAAAATTCTAACAGTTGAATATTACTGAGGTATTCTAATTTTTCTCTAAGTTATACAACTGCAAAGATCTGGTAGAAGAGAAGAAGATATAATTCTAAAAAGTTCATAAATTATATTTAATTATAGCGAATCCAACAACAACAAAGCCTATTCGCACTGAGTGAAACAGACATATTTATCATTCAGTCCACCAGGAATTTCATTAAACAACAGGGCACAGCCAAAATATAAATGAGTTCTTTCCCAAATAAAGGTGTTTCTCTCTGACTGTCTCACCTGTGATCATTGCTTGCCATTTCCAATTAACTTCAACAGAGAAAGATCCTAAGCTGAGCTTGTTAAAATGCTAAAAATAGCTGCAGGTCCATAAAACCCTGTCCATGGGTAACTGTTTACATTCACTCACTTTCTGTTGGATTGCAGTAGATCTGTTGGTAACAAGATGGATTTTAGGGAGACACCCTGCATGAAAGATCCACATCTAAAAAACCTAATCCCAAACTGAGTTATGGAATAGCTGATGTGCAACCCAGCAGATTATTAATTTAGGGGAATATAATTGTTCCTGCATACTTTAGGCAAATAGAAAGCATAATGCAAAGCAAAGAATGCATGAATTAAGTTGAATAAATGTAACTAAATGAAGAGTCTTCAACCACGGCTGTAGAAGTAAAACAGTCACCATTTCCTTAATTGGAGAATGAGCCCCTGATCTGCTCTCTGGTAAATGTCACAGATCCACTGGGATAACTGAGATTTTGGCATTAAGTGGGCAGACTCTGAAACCAAAGCAGCCTGGAGAGCTCAGGGAGGTGCTCACATTATGGAATATCTCCTTTGAGACAGCCAAATGCAGCCACACCTCCAAGAGATGCCAAGAACGATGATTATACCACGACAGAGATTGCCCTGCCAAGCAATGGCTCTTGACAAAGCCATTGAAATTCCTGGGAATAACATTCCAGGGGATGAGCAGCCAGCATGAGAGTTTTCAACAAAATCAAGAAGTCTGATACTCACAAATAACAGGGGAAAAAAAAAAAAAAAAAAAAAAAAAGGAAGTAAGCAAAGCTGTTGAATGCACATTCTGAGCAGCCATTAAAACAAAAGTTAAACACAAGAGGGTACAGATGTATCCCATGAAAATGGCTAAATGTCAGGACAATATGCAAAGGAAGACATAGCTCACCACATTTTATTTATCAAAAAGCTTAAGGTCAAGCCTTTGAGATCAGCTCTTGCTCTGGAGATGAAAAATTTGGCAATTGGCTCAGTCTACCAGACAGAAATATGAGATTAAATGGCTGGAAGATAAATTAAAAACAGTCAAAGAGAAGGTTCAATTTTGTAATAGTGCCAGCATAGGGGCAAACAGAAGATTTTTCAACACTAATCATCTTAAAGATACATTGGTTTATTTTTAGATCTGCACCAATACAAACAAAAATTAATTCATGAAGTCAGACTGGCTGACAACAATACTCCCTTCTGGCTGCATAATCTATTACCTAGCTGCTCCCAGCCATCAGTCTTTGCATCTTACATAAACAAATATTTCATTTCATTTTTTAAGCTGGGAGTTAGTTTTGGAAGAAAAGCAACTTAGGCTAACTTTTTTCCTTTAAAAAAAAAATCTGTATTATAACTGTGCTGATTTTTTTTCTTGTATTTCTTTTGTTTCAACTTAGAAAATCAAATGCAAGCTGCTATTACAAATGTAATACTTTCTAAATTTATTTTTCCTGCTAAAGTCATCTTTTCAGGCTTACATTTTTCATCAAAATATCACTATCACTTTTGACACGATTTATAAGATATCAGCAATACAAACCCTCATCGGCAAATACAATTTCTTATTGTGATCCGACTTTTATTTTATCTAGATGAAAAATAAATTATTAAAAATTAAATAAAAGGGATATAGTAAGAATATTGCAGGCAACATTAACCTGATGATAACATTCTGAGAATTAATCCCATGCTATTCTTCCATGTCACTCCCACATATTACACTGCCTTATCATCTCCGTTCCTGTGTGCCACTATTAATATTTAACTTTCAAATGTCTTACTGGAAGATGTTTAAAGATTAGGCTATGAGGAAATAACCATTCCTGGAGCTGCTACAGGCTAAATGATTTTCCAGATTGGAAAGCCCTTCTATCTAAATAGCAAACCTGCACCCACCTTTGCTAGGTGTAAAATCTATCCACTCCTGGGTAGAGCTGTTCTCTGGAACAGCCAATCCAGCACCTGGCAATAACATTTAAAGGGTGAGCTCTGCATAGTCCTATCTCTTCCACAAAGGAAACATTAAATATGGGCTTGAATAATGGGTTGAAATCTGAACTGAAACCTCCTGTCCTCGAGGTTTTGGCCAGTTGTGAAAATCACATTTACAGATTTTATCAAAACAGCGGTATCTTTAAGCAAAGCTGTGATTAAGCACAGGATTAGCTTCTCTGTAAGCATAAAATGAACCAAAGCACCCAAAGTGAGAGGGATTATGGCCTCATTTTCAGCTCAGTCTTAGTGATTCCATTTATTTAAAGCACTGTTATTAAAATAACATTTTTTAAAAAATATTTGTATAAATTAATTTCAGTTTTCAGACTAAACAACAAGAAAGGACATTCATCCACTTTTGCAGAGGATGCACTGTTTGTTTGGGAGGAGAGAGAAATTCTGCTGTCAGCCTGATTTACTGTTAGGTCTCTTTCCAATTCATATAAAACAAATAAATACTAATGAACTTGCCACCCTCAGCATAAACACCCCTTCTGCTCTAACTGATGAAAGCATTTTCAGTTGTTTCATTCTCCTGCTCCCGAAGTTGAAGTTGTGCCTTTGTGTGCCAGTCCTAGAGTGCCAACACTGCAATGGTGACAGAAGTTAAATGGAAGCCAGAGATGGAGCTTGTGATTCTTTTCAGTACATTGGAAGCTTCCAAAAGTGTTAAATCAATCCATAAAACCAACAGAGCCATAATCTAGTTTCAGGTTTATTTCCTTCAGAAGGTCTGTATCGGAAATTACCATCCTGTCAAAAGTTGCTTTTAAAAATTTTTAGTGAGTCATGAACACACTGTTACTTGGCATTTACAGCTTTCTAAAACACCCGTGCAGTCAGCCAGCCAGCTCTTCTTCTGATCATTCCAACCATAATTGATATTAGCTCCAATACTGCACAGCAAAAATTAGGTCAATGTTCTCATGGCAGTGCTTCCAGCACAAGCACCAGCTGATCATACTGAGCATCATACCTTTCACCAATGATACCAAATTCCTCAGAAAAAAAAAAAATGGAAAATTCAAAGGGAATCCATGGTAATTGTGAGAATGGAGCCCTGGATTCAAAGACTAGGTTCTATGACTTGCCAAAAAGACAAAGGAATGACCTTTTGGCAAAGCTGACACTGAAGCACTCACATGATGTAAAAAGTATTCCGCTGAACCACAGAATAACCTAAGCTGGAAGAGACCCACAAGAACCATCAAAATTCAGCTCCTGGCCCTGCTCAGGACAACCTCAACAATTCCAGCAGGAGCCCAGGAGTGTTGTCCAAAGGCTCCCTAGCTCTGGCAGGTTTGGTGCTGTGCCCAGTCCCTGGGGAGCCTGGGCAGTGCCCAGCCACCCTCTGGGTGAAGGACCTTCTCTGGACAGCCCCAACAATTCCAGCAGGAGCCCAAGAGTGTTGTCCAAAGGCTCCCTGAGCTCTGGCAGGTTTGGTGCCATGCCCAGTCCCTGGGGAGCCTGGGCAGTGCCCAGCCACCCTCTGGGTGAAGGACCTTCTAATACCCAACCTAAACCTCCCCTGACAGAGCTTCATGCCATTATTTGGGAAACATTTCATTGGCATTTGGCTCTTTCTTCTTTTAATTGAGTTCTGTTTACACCACCAGGCACAAATCCTTGCGCTTGGACTAAAACTGGTGGAAAACTGTATTCCCTAAAAGTTTTTAGAACAATCTGCTCCCCAGAGTTTAAAAACACTTTTTCTTCTGTCTAGGCAATACCATAACAAATTCAAGCTGTAGAAATAAAGTACTAAAAGGTTATCCTTTCTTCTCCCAAATAAACATTTAAACCAATCAACGTGACAGAAGGTGCACATTAGACAACGTTTCCATCACTGAGGAAAAGCCACCGAAGTAACGAGATCCAGATGTTCGACCAAAAAGAAATTTATCATCCTCAGAAACCCCCAAATTGTGTCTGATGTTTCGTACAAAGATTGTCTAATTTGCTAATGTGTGTTTTTCTTGCAATGTGAGAGAAAAAAGCACACCTGTCAAGAAACCTGTTTTGCACACACATTGGAATGACATCTGTAGCAGCTCAGCATCAGGGAAATCCAGACACCATTAAATTAATTTGAGCATGCCTTCCTTTGTACAAATTTCTCTGGAAATCATCAGAGGGAACAGAATAAATGTGCCTAATTTATTTATTTTTTTACAACATCTAGGGGTAGATTGGGGAGAAAAAAAATGCTGAGGAAGGTTTTTGAATAATACCTTCATAGTCCGTTTTTTTACACAGCTTAAGTTTGAATCTCTGAAAATTTTGAAGAATAAACTCATTGGTAGAACCACAGGGCTGGAGAGTCTGGTTCAACACCTAAGCTCAGTATCACTTATGGTCATCTACAACATACATAGAACAGCATCTTTAGAACTGCCCTGGTGAAATACCACCTTGTTATCATCATATAAACTCCTGCAACAGAAATCTAATTCTCTATTAAATCTGACTGTGGAATTATAAGAATCTACTGATGCGTTCTATTTTCTCTACCAAAATCAGTCTTATTTCAGGTGAACTTTTTCAGTGAAGTTTTGCAATTTAATGACTTGAGTTTTTCTTCCCTATGGTGATGTCACAGGAGGAGGTTGCCCAGAGCAGCTGTGGCTGCCCCTGGAGCCTGGAGGTGTCCAAGGCCAGACTGGACAGGGCTTGGAGCAGCCTGGGATGGTGGAAGGTGTCCCTGCCATGGCAGGAGGTGGAACTGGACGGGCTTTAAGGTCCCTTCCAACTCAAACCATGCTGGGATTAAGGATTGTAGAAAGGAGAAAAGAACAGTAGATGCAACAGTAAAAATAATATTAGAAATATATATATATTATATAGGGAAAAACATATGGGTCTCTTTCTTACTTAGTGGCACATTTTTACTTGTGAGCTCTGAAATTTTCAGAATGTCCCTCTCAAAGTGGCTGCACTATTGGCTCATTTTTCACTTTAATTTTTGAGGGACTATTTCCACCAAGATTGTATCTGATAACTGCCACCTGCTTTTGTGAAGATCTTCTCAGCAAGATTCACAGGGTCTTTCTCTCAGGGACATCTGAACAGACTTGACTTTTTTACTCAATTCAAAAGTTTGGAGTGAGAGGCTTCTGAAGGAAAAAGTTGATCTAATGGCAGAGTTAAGGACATTTTCTAATTATCACAAGGTATACGATTTGTCATATAATACTTCCCTTCTCATAAAACTGCTGAGATGTTAAACTTTAAAATGCAATGCAGGTATTACACAAGTGAATTATTTTACTTATTTTCCATATATTACAGCTGAATAGCAGTTCACTACAGCTACGGTTGAAAATTGCTTACTCCTTAATAAAGGGCTATTCCAAACTCTCCCCCTGCTGACTCAAATGCTTTAGAATTATTATGCTTCAAGGGGTGGCCAAAATATTGGGCAATTTGGAAAACAGGTTCTTAAGATGCAGCTTCCTTCTCAAATGAGTTTGTATCTTTTTTTTTTTCTTTTTTTTTTACAAATTCAGAACAGATGTGATGGCAAATGACATTTTCCTTATCATGGAAGAAATGCTATAAGATAGGTGAGGTGAACATTTATAATCTAGGTGCGAGAAAATAAAACATAAAGTGAAATATATCTTTAAGTTAACCTAGAAATGGTTCAGCTGAGGTTAACAACCTCTCCTGGTGGCAGAGGGGATACTCATGAGGTTTCCTGGATGACAGGATATTGCAATCTATCTGTACCACCAATTTGCTACATAACTCAGCATGAATCCAAAAATGTTTTGTCTGAAACTCAAATTTATAATTTTGATGTATAATTTTAAACACGTGATTTCCCTCAGAGCTATTGCAATGAACATTGATTATTTATGGAGGAGATAAGGAGAAGCAGTCAAGTGGTTTGCATGACTGAACTGAGTCTGGCTGAGAGAAAGAAAAGACCAAATCCCTTAGTCAGGTTGTCAATAAAACTCCAGCTTGAGCTTGGCTTCTGTTCACTCTTTAACAGCTGATGCTCAGACACTGTCAGGAAGAGAGGGAAAGAATTCAGGAATAATATGGGAGCAAGCAATGAGAGGCCTCTGATGGCTCACACAGTGCCAGGCAGCAATTCCTTGCTGTTGTGAGCTCTACTTTTCCAAATTCAATACAACAATTGAAGAACTGATAAAAATCCAGCATCAACCTTTAGATTTTCTTTATCATTTCTGGGTGAATCAAAAGACATTGAGTCTAAAAGACATTGTGTGGTGAGAAGTCAAGCACTGAGCCCTCTGTGACCTTCCTGGCTTTTGTGGCAATGACATCCATCTTCAAAGTTCCTCTTCTGAGTAACCTACACTCCAAGGGTATTACTGAGGTGGAAAGGGACAATGGAGATTTGCCAATTCCAGACCTCTGATGGATACATCAACCCACAGCTGTGGCACAAAGTACAGAGAAGCCACAGCCACCAGAGTCCCAGCACAGGTGTGGAAATCCAAGATCAGAGTGAGGAGCTGAGGACAGACCCTTAGTACACTCCACACTCTCTCCTGACAGGATCTGAGAGTTGCTGCTCTTCCCACTTTAAAGTTTCAGCACAGCTGAGTTTGGTTAAAAAGTGTAAGACTTCCTCTCACTGATCAACACCATCAATGGTTTTGGGGTACTTGGTTTGTTTAGGTCTTTTTTAAACACCTTTTCAAACCCTACACAGCACACATCAACAGCCAACTCATCAGCAAAATATCAACAGGAGAAATTCAAACCTTTATGCCTCATTCCAGCAATAACACAGGCTTCAGCTACAAAAAATGTGACAATTCACAGCTAATGAATGATGAGGAAAGTTGGGACCCCTCCGCAAGGTCAAGAAAAAGTGGGAATTAATTAATATGCAACTCTGACCTGCTGTGGCTTGGTGGGAAAATGCAATCCCTAGTAGATCATTTTCTTGCTCTACTAGTCTTAAGTTAAACCTATTACACAATTTTCATCTATTTTTATGATTTGAGAAAAAGTTTCTTAACTCTGAAGAGAAAAAGATGGCTTCATAAATTATTTGAGCAAACACCTTATTTGATAAGGGTTATCTAATGCCTCATGTCACTCTAATGTCTCATACAGAATATAAAGTAAAACAGAATAGAAAATGCCTTTAAATTAAACAAAAGATTTGGATAGACAATTGCTTTTTATCTTTCTTAATGATGCCCTAGTGGATTACAGCTATGAATAGTTTTTATAATACTACAGACCAATTCTGCTTTTTTTGGCTTATAAGTCTGCCTTCAAAAAGTACTCACAAATATGATATGAAAACAGTACTGCAACTAAATCTCATAAAGCACCTAGCAAATAACGACAATTTTGTGGTTTTAGTCAATATGTTGTATCCCACATAATTCACATAATTAAACAACAACGAACCACCACCACTGCAACCCCCAAATCATTTCGGAATTTCATTCAGTTACTGTTAGCTGACCCTACACTGACTAGGATTCTGGACTGGAGATTTCTTTCAAACTGATGATCTTGTAATTTAGTAACTCTCAGGAGAAAATTATTTCCCTTAAGACACTATATAATATCAAATTTATAAGAGTGAGCAGAGAAAATAAAAAAATACTAATGACAAGTTCCTGGAGAATGAATTGACAGAAAGGGATGGAATGAATAGAGCACCATGCATTAGGGCTGCAGCACCATCACTGCCATCAAGTGAGAAATGTCCATTAACAGATTCCCCAGAGCCACTGCAGAACCACAACTCTGTACCTTAACCAAGAAAGAGGATAATGATTTCTAAAGGTGTTTAAAATAAACTGATAACATTCATGATAAACCACTATAACGACTTAGAGTGATATTTTAGAATGATGTATTATGATGATCTAGGACTGCTTAGGTGTGTTCATGTTTACCTTGAGTTCAAATGCTGAAAGGTTGTCTTGGTGTCTCTATAGACACTCAATCGGCTAAACGAACTCAGCAGCAATTCTCTTAAATTATTAATTTGAGTTTAATCTTTCATTACTTTGGAGAACAAGCCAGAAATAGAAGGCTTCAACTTACAAGATGCCTCCAAATGATACACTACATGAATTAATGCCACTGGCAATAAAGCCTTTTCCTCCACCATGAGCACCTTGAGAGGACAAAGAATCAGGAACTCATCTCATCAGAGAAATAGGAATAAGGCTGAAGAGTGTTGAATTAAAACCAGTGTGGTAACTGGAAGTTCAGACCAGGTACTACCAGCTTTGAGAACAGCAAAACTGGAAAGGAGATGTCAAAGTACAGATGCACTAAAACTCTGCTGATACTGGAAAAAAAACTCCAGATGAAGTTTCTCTCACCCAGGAAGGCAGCACATTGACCCCAGAACCTGCTGGCTGGCTGCAGTGAAGTTATCTGGCACCTGAAACGCAGAACTGTGAGTCAGCAGCACTCATCCCCTGCTTTTGGTTAAATCTCACCCCAGCTCAAAGAATTCCAAAATGTCCCATACCCGGTGAGTTCTACACAAATGCAATCTTCCAGCTTCATGTGTGGAGGTGAGAACACGAGATGTAGAAACTCCAGGATGCTGTTTGGGTACTCTGCTGAGCATACTCAGGTGTGAAAGCAGTTCTGAGATGTGAGATGAAACTAATAAATAGAGAGGTTGCCTCTCTGAAAGGGAAAGTCAGGACTGTTCTACTTTGGCTTAGTCTTTCAATATGATTTACATCCAAGAATATCTATTAAAAACCCTGTTGCTTTTCTCTTTGATCTAAAGGTGTCAAAGAAGCAAAAGTTCTAACACATGGCTTATTATTTCAAAAATCTGAATTTCCTTTGAATGCAAAATCAGATAGACTGGCACTTTTTTAAAATGTATGACAAAAGTGCTGTATATTAGGAATTAAAGAGATCAAGACAATTGACAGTAAGACTACAAAGGACTGGTAAATCAATAGAGTGAATGAAAGGTTTGAAAAGGTAAAAAAAAGAAAATCCACTATTCTGTTTAAAATAATGTGGCAGACAATACAGCAGGGAACAACAGAAGAAGCTGAAACGCAATAAAAACGTGGCTGCACTATTAAAGAATTAAAACTTTTTGGGGTATAAATTAATGGGAAAAGATCATTATCCAAAATTAAATCACAGACTTTATTTTAGTCATAGGAGTCTAGAGAACAAAGGAAGCCTGACCAAATCCAAAGATCTCTGGAACAAGTTCTTGCAGGCCCAGGTGAGTGAAGGTTTATTGGGGAAACTGGAGGAAGAACGGAGCACAAGGACACAGACATCACTGTCACTTAAAAGTGGAAAAGAAAAAGTTACAAGCACTGAGATTTTATAAAGGCTAATTATACAACTAGTGCTCATTAGACAAAATTTTAAACAAAAGACATCAACAAGAGCTCATAAAACACCATCAAAAGAAGTTTAAAATTCTTCCCTGACATCCTTCAATTTCCAACAGTTTTTACCAAAGCTCCTTAAAAAGCTCAAAAGTTTAAATCCCATTAAGAATCCCTTGGAGTGTCAGAAGATTATTTCTAACTCACCCAAATTAGTGCAAGTTTGTCACCAATGCCACCCAGAAGCAAAAAGCAAAGGTGACGCATGCTCTTACATGCTTACATGTTTATCCTTCCACAGGATCCTTCCACAGGGCTCAGTGCACTCAGATTTAATATTGAGGTGTTCACAGTACTGCTGTCACTCAGCAGAGTAAATCAGATGTGTTTTCAGCATTCCTTCAGTTAAAAAAAAAAAACAAAAAACAAAACCAAAAGAAAACAACCAAACCCAGAATAAAACTCAGGAATTCACCTTCCTAAACTGGAACCAATGTGATTTGGAGGCCAAAGAGGAAAAACAAGTAGAAATGAAAACATTTTTTATCATTCTCATATTTTTCTTATATATATATGTAACTATTAAGGTGAGTCCTCTTAAAAATGTGTCTCCATTTCTTTGGGTTTCTTGACACACATGACAGATGTGTCTGGCTTCTGCTCATCCTTCCTCCACTCCCTTGACACACACCCTGCCTGTCCTAGTGCTGATCACTCATTTGGAATGTGACCTAAAATTGAACATTCTTTGAAAAAAGCTTCCCCCAAAGCACACTCACGTACATATAAGGAAGATACATTTTTCTTTCATTACATCAAGGCCTGGATAGTTCACCTACAAACTAATAACCATTCTTTCCCATGGCAAAATAAATAAACCTGGAGATACCAGGCAGAACATTCCCAGAATAATTGAACATTTTTTTCCTTTTTGAACATTTGTCAACAAGCAGGATTATTGCACAAAATAAGTTTCCTTGACAGAATGATTTCAGCTTTTCAGAAAATGTATTCTGTCAACAAGACAGAGTAAGGACTTGACAAAATAATATGTCTGAACTACTGAAGTGTTTTGAGTTTCCTTCTCAAGCATAACAATGAGAGGTTGTGTGTGTGCCTGCACAAAGTCAAAAGTAACTCTTTTGACATTATATGCATGTTCTCTCCTCAGGTGTCAAAGTCACAGAAAAGGTCTGACAACCTTTCTAATATCTTCACATAATGAGCTACGGCCAGAAACCAGCAGCATTTACAGACACTGACCTCAGGACCCCTAAAGTCCTCTCCAAGCTGGATAATCAGCAAAGTATTAAACAGCAAAGCCAAAGGACAGCACTGCCACCGCATCTAAATAAATAAATAATTCAAAACAAAGCAGAAATACCTGAACTTTGCTCAGGAAGTGTCTTTAGGCTGAGAAAGTGGAGTGAAGCCCTTGTGCTGAGAATGCTCTGGAGCTGGGGGCACTCCTGCCTTAGCCCATGCCCGTGGTCTCTCTGAGCTCCTGCAGGGCAGAGGGTGAGCTCCCCCAGCAGAAGGGAATTTCTACTAAAGGTGAAGCACATTTGATGGAAATCTCTGTTGGGATAGCTGTGGGGACAGAGGGAGAAAGGCTCCAGCCTAGGGTTTCCAGTCTCACTGGTTTTTAACTAATTCAGCCTCTCAGTGAGGGAGTTCTGGCAATAAAATGCAGCACACACTTCTGCACCAAAGCTGAGATTTAAATATGTCCCTGCTGTCCTCACTATCAGATCGATAGGGTGCCAATAATTTATAGATACTGACATAGGAGTGCTCTGATAGAGTCAGCACTGGGGAGAAGCTAATAAAAAGGTGGGGAAAAAAGGAAGGCCATTATTTACAGCATGCTTTGCCTGCACTGGAATGCAGTCAGGACCAACATTTTTCACTGGGATTTGTGCTGCTGGATATACTGTATATTCTCCTGAGCTCCAGTGAGGGGAGAGAAAGAATAAATAAATAAAATCAAGAAGCAGATACTGCATCTGTCAGCTGTACACAGAATATTCTGGTTTCCTACTGTCCTTATAAATAACTTTCCAGGAAATTATTTTTAATGATTTATTACCCAAAACAATTTTGATACTTAATGGGGAAATTCTTGTTTATTTGCAGAGTTACAGTGACCATATATTAAGAGCCTCTCTAGACTGTAAGTTACTTGTCAAATGTTATTGATTTCTCCACTTCTGCCTTTGTTTTGATGTTAAATATTCATTTCCTATTGGGCCACCTGCAAATCTGGCTTTAGATTTCTTTTAAGGTCTGACTGTTATTTTGGCAATTCTGTACTTACTAATGAAACAGTCAAAAACAAAATGAAACAGATTTTTCCAAAGATATTCCGGCTATGGTACAAGGGCCATTTATGGAGTCCTCAGTGGATTTTTCATGTCTTTCATTCAATTGAAGTAACTGGATCAAATAATAAAATGATGACAGGAATGTGTGGCATCAAAATCCAGGTACGACACGTTTTACCCCTGGGGGACAAAGTCTTGATATTAATTTCTGCTTTCAACAATCTCAAAAAAGCTTCCTGCTTGGTAAGGCAAGCACTGGGACATCATTTTCAAAGACAGGCACTGGGCATAATTGACATGACTTGAACAGTTGACTAAAATGAAATTAGAAGTCTCTCTTTTTGGATAAAATCTGTGATAGAATTTAGAATACTCCAATGCAGCTATTGTTCAGAAACTGTTGATAGCAGTAAAGCAAGGCCCAACAATATCATAATAGTGGGAAATCAATTAAAAGGTGCCAGGCTGTGTTTGTACAATTTCATACACGACCCATCAGAGTAAATTCAATATGTGCAATTGGAATGCTGGCTCCATGAAGCACTGTGCAGTAACCACTGTTGTGGGGTAATTAAAGAATTCGTGTATTCTATTGAAGAAATCAATTTGCTTTTTCTTGTTTTCCTTACAGGGTGATGAGTAAGTGCTGTGTGTGTCCTTGTGTCTGGTTTTTGGTGTAACTCACGTGAATCTCTGCTCATGGGGCTCTTCTGCTCTGCTTTGTGCTTTCCTTTTTCTGCTGAGATAATTGGATCAAACCAATGGTAAACCCAGAATGTTCCACCAGAGCTCACAGAGCTAAAAAGTCATGGTCAATATGTAAGACAAATAAATGTAAACACCTGCCTCGAATTGCTTCTTTCACACTGGGCTTTTTTGTAAAAAAAATGTTGTATTTAGGGTGGCTTTGATGACAAAGTGTTCCATAAAAACTTAAATTTTCTGTTGAAAGGTTAATAAAGCTTTATGTCTCGTGTTTCTGTGCTCCCATATGGCACACTGGAAAATTCTGCTCCTACATCTGGAGGGACATAAGTCAAACATCTCCAACACCCACATTTCAACACAAATTAAATGTGAGCAGAGAAAAGTTACATTGTCAGCACTGAATGACTGAAATGGTCAAAATACAAGAGAAAAAACAGTTAAATAACAGAGATAAAGAAATCAGGGAGGGAAAATGTCAACAGTTTACCAAGATGTTTTGTCAGACACTTAAAAGCTGTGTGGAACTAAGCACACAAAAAAAAAAAAAATAGGAGAGTGTGAGGGTGGTGTAAACCCCCTGACAAATTAGAAACCAGAAAAACCACAAGTCTTTATAGAAGACAACACTTCTGGTCTAGTTTCAGCTCCGTAGTTCAAGAGAGACCCTTCAGGCTCAACTCTTAAAAACAAATTCAATTCAGCTTTTCAGTGTGACATAAAATATTACTCCCAGCTAAAGTGGAGATGCTACAAGTGCTTCAAAACCAGAGAGTGCAAATGTATGTGTAAATATAAATAAACTCACAAACCTACAGGAAAAATAAGTATATGTATGGGATATAAGTTTGTGTGGGTATATATATTTATATATATCTTAAAGCAAACTTCTATTTGTATTCTTGCCATGGTTTGGAACTGGATGATTTTAAAATCCCTTCTAACTCAAATCATTCAATGATCGTTGAAGGAATATATAAAGATAGATAAATTTATATCCAGAAAGGCCCTTTTTATTAGTTTATAATTCTTCCTGAAGTTTAGCTTTCAGCATTCATTTCTTTAAAGGAAAAAGACCCAATGAATTGCAAATTCAGTAAAAGCCTGTTATATAGTGTTCCTGCATATACAGGATGTGACATCTGAACAAAAAATAATAAGAAATTTAGGGATGTTTATAACTTTTTATGTAAATCTTTTGAAGCAGGTTAAAATTTGATAGAGACAAAAGCCATCACAGATCACTCCACTCCTCTGCCAATTTTTTGTTGTTGTTTTTGTTTGTAAAATTCCCTCCAGTTCCCATAAGTGGCACTTTGGCAGCCTGTGCTCTTAAAGCCCCCCTGTTCCTAGAATTTAAGATCAAAAGATCTCTTAAGCAGTAGGTGCTAGCTTTTAATATAAAAGATAATGGAGATATTAAAAAAACACCCACACCAAAAACCCAGCTGCTTTTCACCCTTTCCAGCTCTGAATCTCCAGTGCCCCACGAGCAGGTTCATCTTTGACACAGCCTGGAGCTACTTTTATTGTAAGAAGTTCAGCAAAAAGCAATGTACAGCCTGCTCACACCAGCCTGGGATGTAGAGTGGTTTGAACTACAGCAAACCATGGTGCACATCAGGAGTTCTATTAAAAATAAATAAGGGCTCCTCAACACTTTTCTCCTTAACAGGGAACAACAGAGGGTACAGACAAAAAAGTGAATATTAATCTCCTATTTTAGCTTAGTACTAAGACTATGCCACAGAGAATAGGGAAATAAAGAGAGCTGGTGCAATCAAATGAGTTTAAACTGGCACAAGGGAGACTTCTCTTCATCCCAAATCAAAGGATTCCCCTCCTTGGGTCTGGCCATGGGCTGTGTGATGAGTCTGACATCCAAGGATTGCACATCCTGCCAATTGTGTCTCACACAGGAGCCCTTGGAGATTGCATCCTGCCAATTGTGTCTCATCCAAGGATTGCATCCTACCATCCAAGGATTGCACATCCTGCCAATTGTGTCTCACACAGGAGCCCTTGGAAAAGTCCATTCTGAGTGACCCCATGCTCCTGGCCATACATTCCACAGTCTCAGTACAGACTGGGTCTCCTTCTATTTGTTTTCAATTTATTTCCTTTTGTTCTCATGGCACATCTTTGTTTTCAAACGTGTCAAGAAAAATTCTGCCCCAGCACAGCAGTCATTGAGAAAAATCAAACACTAAAACACAGAACAAAACTCCCCCAAAACACAAACAGTAACAGAAAACCCAAACAAATAAAACCAGAAACCAAAACCAACCAAACAAAAAATCAACCAAAGAAGAAAGAGTAATTGGAAATCTGATGCCACAAAACCAGAACAGTTCAACTGTTGTGTATGAAAGCCTGAAACATTCCACAGGAACTGTGTATTTCTTTAGACAAAACTTCTCTTTGTACCATCACCCTGCAGGGTAAGCAAAATCATATATGAATAAATAAACAAGTAAAATTTCTCCAATATGTACAACAGTCCCTATGCTAAGGCAGCTTTCCTGTACTCTTTATTTTAGTCTGACATTTTGCAGTATCTATTACATCTCTCTACTTCACAGGGAGATAACACCTTTGTGAGAATGAGAAGATTCAAAGGAGAATTTTTCATTACCTGTACGAAATAAAGCAACAAGCAGAAGAGCAAACAATAAAAATGCTCTCTAATAAAAGTGCTTCTCCCAGGTGTTCCCAACATGCAACTCAAAGCAGAGGAAAATAGGACATTCATTCAAAAAAGGAGAACAGCTACATGTCTGGATTACACAACATCTCTACCTTTATGTTTCCAAAAATCTCTACATGTAGCAGACATAAATCCTGTCCTTTTATTCCAAGCAGAGGAACACTTGCATTTAAAGATCCTCCCACAGCATCAGCATCCCATCCAAAGATCCCTGTCACCATGTTAGAAATCCTTCTTCCCCCAATAGAATTTTTTTCTTCCTTCAGAAGCTGGAAAAACACCTGAGCTATGAAACAGCACTAAAATCCTCTGAACTTCATAAAAAAAAAATCATTCTAGAAAATCCACAGAATATGAAGAAAAATATATTTTATTTCAGTCCTTCTGCCTGACAGCTTTCCTGAGCTGGCCATCTGCATCAGCTCCGTGTGCCTGCCAGCTGACAAGTTCCATTTGTTGAGCAGATAATTGTGGCTGTTTTATTTTCCCAGTAACACACTATCACCAAACACAAGAGCCTTCAGCTTACTTCAGATATGTTCTTCAATATACAGAGGGCAGTGAGAAATGGTGAAAACTGTTTTGGCTGACAAGCAAAGCATGAACGTGTCACATCAAATAGTTTGTCTTGCTCAGTGCTCCTTCAGAACAGATAACATTTGGCTTTCATATTTTACAAGAAAGACTTTCAAAGACAGCTACGAAGAGGTTGCATTTCAGGTACAACTTATTAAAAAGTTTTCTTCAGGGTTTTTAAACTTTATTTCCTAAGTTTTTAAATCTGTAATAAAATGCATAAATGTTTTAAAAGGAAGCTTTTAGAAAAGAGCAGGAATTTGAATATTGAAGGCATTCATCAACAAGAGGTTTTGGTTTTCTTGTCATAAATATTTTCCCTTTATAAATACAGCGGTGCTTTAAATGGGATATTTCAATACCAATATCCCTGGAAAGGAGTTTTAATCAACTTGTATTCAACTTATAGAATCACAGAATGGTTTGGGTTGGAAGGAAACCTACAGGGTCACTGTCCCAGGTTGTTCCAAGCCCTCTCCAGCCTGACCTTGAGCACTTCCAGGGATGGGGCAGCCACAGTTTATTTTGCTTTTTTTGTCAGTTTTGCCACATAACCTGAGAGCAGTGTGACTCTGCACATTCCCAGCCTGGATTTTATTGGCACAGCAGCCAGTGGTGAATTTCTGTCCCCAGAGCTCAGAACTGAGGAGCAGAATTGCCCCTGACCCCAGGGAGGACAATCCTTGCAGGAAGCAGAGCTGGCTCTGATACCCCAGGTCACAGCACAAAACCTCTCCTGTCCTGTGGCCACCACAAAGGATGGAGCCCAAAGGCTCACATTAAATGCACACAATTATTATTTTGTGGGCATTTAACAAATATTTCACAGAACTGAGCTCTAGAATTTTTCTGAGAGCTGTGACAGTCACTAAGCCAGGCTTAATACTGACATTTCCATTGTCCTTTCTGAAGCATTGCAGAGACCTGTGTCTTTTTACTATTTGTGCGAGCCCTGGTAAACCATTTCAGACAGTTGAATTATGCCCCAAAATGGTATCTTTTTCCATAGGGTTGGGTTCTAAATATTTTTATTCCTGAGCCCTCTAACACAGTGGCACAAAAGCCAGTGCAGCACAAGGCAGGAACCCAGGGCTGGCAGCAGATGGGAGAAACAGACCCTGAAAACTTGATTTAGATCAGTTTATATTTTCATTTATACCAAAAAACCTGATAAAAATGATTTCACTTCAGACTGTGAAGTGAAAACTAATTTTTAAAAAAATATATTTTGAAGCTTACTGTAGAAGGATTTGAGTTGAAACAGAAAACTCTGTATTTGCAGAGCACTGAAAAAAAAAGTCAATCTATTTGCTTCTGGTATTGCTTGAGGACCACAATAGAAATGTGCCAGTTTCAGGGCAGGAACAGTGCAGATTCTATTATTTCAAGGTCATTCAACTGCACAATCACAGTTTTGTTCATCAGAATGGGAATACAATCAATACTGCACATGAAAAAGTTTCACTGCTGCACAGAATGGATTTAAAGACTGGTCAATTTGGGCAGCTCATCCTGATGGTCACTTGAGCTGCTGGACAAAGCAATTCCTCCTCCTTCAGCTTTGGTTACCTGTGCTGGGCAATCAGCATTGGCAGGGATGCCAAGGGGCAGATTCTGGAGGTTTAAATGCTAGGAGAAAAAATAATCTTTAAAGAATAAATGTGCCAGAGCATTAGAAATTTCAATGGTTTGTCACTTCAAATGTGGAAATCAATAATTATTCAATAACAGTTCCATACTCATGGGGATGCAAGTCCTGACCAGAATGGTGTATCTCAAAATTCCCAAGGAAAGAGAAAGATCTGAGCTGTAGGGAGGAGTAAGAGGAGCTGAAAGAATCAGAATGAGCTGCTGCACATGAAGGTTTAGGACAAAAGAAATCCCAGTTTTGGATAAACCACAGCTCAGAACCATGAGCTACAAGGCACTTTTTGAAGCAACCCCCTACAAAGCCTTGTTTTACCAGTGCAAATCTCCTTTCCACCAGTGCTGTCCCAGTACAGCCTGGAGGATCAATGGGTGTCACTCACTGCTGCCCGAGTCCCTTTTTGCACCAGGGTAATTTAATTTGCTAAAATGATGTGACAATGCCATTAAAGCAGAAATAAGATTCATTATGTAAAAGCATTTAGGCTTATGACTCCCCCACTTCCTAAAATCAATGCAAAACTTTATGTACATCCTTCTGTCAAATAGTGTTCCACTCAAACTCAGAATTCAATTTTAAAAATACCTTTTAAGTCTGTATTTTTTCTTTCTTTGATAATCAATCATTCACACCCCAGTGCTATGTCTTTATTATCCCATTATTTCATCTCCACTGATTAGCAAAGAAAAGTTCCACTTTGGCTGCAAAGAATAATTGCTGGCATTTATTATGCAAAACTTTTAATTTATGGTTTTGATTTTATTTTTATTAAAATTAAACCTATCATGAGTTAGCACATTAAATTCCACATAATACCAGTTTAACACTTTAATCCTGAAGTGGCTAAAATACAGGTACATGCAACAGTAGGTAAAGAGGTTTTTTCATTTTCTTATTAGCTATCTCATGAGCCTTCTGTGAAAGCCTAAATACACTAATTTACTAATTTTTACTATCACAACTTAAAAAAAATCTTGTTGAGTAAACAGTAGCATACTATGCAAACACAACAAAGGAAACCTTCTTTTTATTAGCTTATTTGTACTTTTTAATTGCTTACTGTAAATTATTTTTTTTTCTCTAAAGGCAGAAATGAATAAAACAATTGCTTGGATTATGATGATACTTGGAACAAGAAACACAAGAGATAAAAGGCTTCCTTTAAGGGCAACAAAAACAGGGTTAAGGCCATTTGATTCTCTTTCCCTTTCTATTTCTCTCCCATTCTTTGCAAAGTGGATTACACTTGTAGGCAGTTAAAGCTAATAAATTAAACCAGCAAATCTCATAAGTTTCCAGGGAAAAAATAAACCTGAATTCTTTAAAGTAACAGGGGAAAGAGTTGAAGACAAAATGTATCAGATTAAATACCCAAGCATTCACTCAAACTTGACTTTTCTCCTCTAACCTGCTTCTTTTTGTCTGCAAATCTGGGGATCACTGCATACCTAAATGAGAATTTCTATTTCCTTACTGAGAGTTTTTGTCAGGTCAATAATATCTTTAATGTTTAAACCATTTTTTTCATAGGTAAACAGAAATAATTAGGGGGGAAATGGAGATTCTGGAGTATCAACGGGATTTTTAAGAGCCGTATCTTTAGCTTTAACAGGATAAATATTATTTCTAATGAGCAAACACCTTGACTAAGGCAGAAAGGAAGCAGAAACAGAGATGCTGAAAGCCTACAGGGAACTGACTCTTACCTGGAACTTCTGTGGACCAAAAATTGTTTCCCTAAGGAAGGAAAACATGCAAAGCTATTCAATATTTCATCTTGTTTTTAATATTTAAAATCAAGCTGTCTCAGCTCCTTCTAACAAGAAGAGACCTAATACAACCTAAGTACAATATTAGCTTAAGACAACAAACTTTGCCAATAAATGCTTGGCTCATTACTGGTCTAAATTTAGTCTCTTTACATACAGAAAGTCAAGGATAAAGATGACCTTCCCAAGTCACTTCAATTGCAGAGACATATACAAAATTAATTTAATCTAGTAGCGTATTAGATATTAGATTTTTAATATGCAAAAAAAATGACACAATTACAGTAACTGCTGTTCAGAAGCAGCTTTTCTAAATTTCAGTAAAAGTTCACTTCCTTCTTTGACTGTCACCTAAGAAATATATTCAAATTTTCTCAGCATTTATTTGCTGCTTGAATGGTTGAAAATATAAATATTTGTTTTAGAGATGATGCATATTAATAGTTATTTAAAACACCAAACACTGGAATTGTGCCTTTCCAGCATCTGAGGGAAGGTACAAAGTACAAGGAAGGTGGAGAGAGACAATTTACAAGGACACAGAGTGACAGGACAAGGGGGAATGGCTTCAAACCAAGAGTAGATTTTGATTTGTTTTTCAGATTTATTTACTGTGAGGGTGGTGAAGCCCTGGCACAGGGTGCCCAGAGCAGCTGTGGCTGCCCCTGGATCCCTGGCAGAGCCCAAGGCCAGGTTGGATGGGGCTTGGAGCAGCCTGGGACAGTGGGAGGTGTCCCTGCCATGGCACTGGATGACCTTTAAGGTCCCTTCCAACAATTTTATGGCTCTTTGGCTCACAGCTCTGTTTTGATTTAAAACAACACATAAATAATCATCAGGACAGGGAATGAAGATCACATATTTTCTTACCAGTATGACTGAAACTGCAACAGAAAAACCTCATGTTGCACCCTAAAGGCACTTCAGAATACCCTTCCTTTAGACTTGCAAGGTAAAATCTCTTTACACCTGGATAAAGTTTTTTTGCAGGGCCAGCATCAAACAAAAACACAGGAAAAACACCAGAAATCCCCTTTTTCACCACATGAATTGTGAATGGAGCGTGTGATTTAAGGATGTCACACTCATTTGATGCTTTCACAGGTTAATAAGATATCTGTGGTGTTTGCAGAACTCCTGCCTCCTCTTACAGATACACATTATAACACTGGCTTTTCACAAATATTAAAATGGATTCTATATGTATAGCATTAGAGTAACTTTGTCACAAAGGTATAGTTTGTATTTCTGTTGTTAATTAAGCTTAGTGAAATAGCTGCTGTAAGTGTGCTTGTGTTACAAGGCCTGCTGGGATGGGGTAACATCCCGTGAACACAGGATGAACACGCCTGTGCAGCCCTGCCAACCATCAGCACTCACCCTCTGAAGGCAGTGAGGACCAAGGCCCAAAAACTGGAGGTGATAAGAACGGACAAAACCACAACCAAGGAATGTGCATGCTCTAAAAAGTCAGATCCAAGGAGGAGATATGTTAAACAATATGTAAACTGTGTAAACTAGTTTGGGAAAAAAAAGTTTACTATGCATAAGGGTCTATGAATGTGCAACAGGCTGATTTAATAGAAATTATGTAAAAAGAGTGTTTCCCAAAGAGCAGCTGTGCTCCTGGCTGAGTGCCATAATAGCCTTTGCTCCATGGTCCATGTCTCCTATTGTCCTTTATTAAACTTTTTTAAATTTTGCACAGGAGAGTACATTAGTTTTCCACACTCCCCTAAGCAGCAGCACCACAGTAACTCCATCAACTCAGCTTAGCCTTTCTAACATTTTTCAGTCTCCAGCCAGAGTGGATTTGCCATCATCCAGCCACGTCCCTGCTTTGCACACTCCCACATTCCCAGGTACAAACAGGGTCACTCTGTGCTCATGGATCTGTCACACACCTCAGTGCAAAGCTGGCAAACATTTCCTCCAGACCTCTCTGAGGTGCTGGAACGCGTGGCTGCTGTTTTAAACTCCCTGCAGGGTGTTGCTAAGCCTGGGAGTGAGTTTAGGTCTGTTGGACGCATCAAATCCATGAGGAAATCATCACCTGGATGAAGAGCAGGTCATAGCACAGCCACTGAGAAATAGTAATTTTGAGAATCTGCCTCATTATTTCTAATTCACTTTATGAATTATGTATCTGCCTAATTAATTCTAATTTACTCTGCCAACATGCACCAGTTTTGTGCCTTCTGTCTTTGGTGGCTAAACATGGATTTGCTATTCCTCACTTGACTATAGATACTCCAGACAAGAAAAAAAAACACTTCCAGTGACAGAGTTGAGATATGGAAACAGAAGCATTTCATACACATTGCTTTTGTTGACATTTAAACAAATTCATATTTGAAATTTGTATTCCTCTTCTATTTTTTTTTTTTGAGATCATTTTCCAACAGCTTCCTTAGAAATTTATGAGAAAAAATTTCAGTTAATGATTTAAAAATAGAAATGAGAAATGGTTTACAGCAGATTTACAGACTGAAAGCATTTTGCAGCTTTCTGAAATAAAACATTTTCCTTACAATTGCTGCTACTTTTATGTAATAAATTCCAAATTTTTGTATAAATTACCATTGTCTTTATAAAAAACAAAAGCAAAACTGGTTTTGTCTAGCTCTTCTTTGGAATCAACATTTGGTGCACTGCTGTCAGTAATAAATAGTTACAGGCTCAGTCTAAACATATGGTGAATTCAGCACAACAGAAAGAAAACAGAATTGGGAAAACAAGGGATTATTCCAACAACAGGGGAAAGTGCTATTCTTCTGGTTCTTTGTGATCCAAGTAAGACCTTTTCACTTCTTCCCATTTAGAAAACTTCATAATAACTGTTCATTTTGAAATCCGAAGGAATTCCAAAAATTTCAGAACACCACCAAGGAAATGAATTTTTTGTTTGCTCTCTCTATTTATGTTATTCTTGTACCATTCACCATCAGCAATGGAAAAGCAGTGGCCTCCCAGTCTGGGGTTATTTGAGGACCAGAATAAGACAATTTAATGGCATTCCTCTTTTGGCACAGAAATATTATTGGGAACTGTCACATTTTCATTTTTCTTTCTTTTTGTTTAAAGAGAAATAACAACAGACATTGCTGAAATCCTATAAAATCAAACTTAGTTTATTGTACCACAAATGAAAATGGCAGTCTTTATTTTATTTCACTTCACTAATAAATCCTTGTTAAGTAAACAGTAAAAAAAAGACCTCAACAGTCAACACTAACCATTACCAACATGTGAAAATGACTCAAAGTTTCAATTATTTCTAGGCAGGACTTCTGACAAAACAACCATTTTCTCTGCTGAAAGAAGATGATTATACAGTCATGGGTGTGAAAAAGCTCAACAGCCACAACAAATGCAGGTTAACAACAGCAGAAAGATTCCGCAAAGTCTAAATGTCCTGCTCCCCCCATGAAAAATAAAATAAAACAATAAAATAAAATAAATTGGAAAAAATGGAAAAAAAAAAAAGCTGAAGAATGTACCATCATAATTTTCAATCGTTCAGTGTTCTTCTCCATTTAACTTATTTCCTCCTACTAGAGTTGGCCTTTAAGCATATTGAAACCTATCTTAAAATAAACCTAGACACAAGTAATAAAGAGTAAATCAGAGATTAAAAACCTTGGGATGTTTCCAAATGCTTGCTCTCAATGAAACAGAGCAGAGCTTGAATCAAGGGCTGGTCAGCAATATTCTGACAAATTGTTTTATTGAAAAATGCTGTCTCAATGCAAAGGCAAAACTGCCCTTGCAACATCTCCATTCTTCAAATGCCCACTGTCATTAAAGGCTTGTTTTCCAAGGAAAAGCCTTCTCTAATTCAAAACAACCAGACTTTATCCCAGACAACAAATAGCAGCACCATCACAAAGGTATATGGGCCAAGGCTGAGGGTGCAGGAGTTTGTATTTCCCTGCAATAAGAGCAGTGAATTCCCCCAGTTCCTGGAAACATCATATAATTTTTCTTTTATTTTTCACAGTGTTTTATGTTTTCATGTTTAATGGTTGTTTCAATGTTTTAATGGGTTTTTAAAATTTTTTTTCAAATCACAGTGTTGTATTAAAGGGAAAAAAAAAAGGTGACATATTAATATTCCAGTAAGACAACTGTAAAACAAACAAACAAGCAGAAAAGAAACCAAAAAACCCAAAAACCAGTTGGGACACAGGGACACTTTTTCACTTTTTCTGATGCAATTTACTGGCAGGATCCCTGAGCTGCCATGGTGAGGTTCTGCCTGGCTGCCCCATCCAATGCAGTCACTGCACTGGCCATTGCAGTCACAGACAAAACCAAAAAATAAATCAGCAATTTGGCCAAAGGAATGTGTCCTCTTATTGCAAATAACAGTGGCAAATCCAGCAGCCCAAGTGATCTCTACAGAACTTGAGCAATGATTTCAAATTGTAATATTGGTGTCAAAACCCAGCACTGGGGACACCATTTTAGAGCTGAAGTACCCACAGTGTCTAAGTCGTTTGTAAAAGCCAGCAAATTACACTCCTCTAGACCCATAAAACACTTCACACTCTCAAGAATCAAATTCCAAATTCAGAGCAGAGTCCTACACTTTCAATTATTGCTGCAATTTTATTAAGAGGAAGAAAATGACCAAAACAGCACATTCCATTTCATCTGACAGCCTGGGATCACAGTTCAACAAGTGAAATCACTTAGAATGGCTTTCCAACTCCGTGTTTCACTTCATACTTTTAATTTGAAAACTTCCCACTGTAATTCTGAGGCACGAATTGAGTGATCAGTGTTTTCCTGATGAACTGTAAACCCTACAAACACTTAGCAAAATGATATTTCAGGAGACTTAATCAGCAGCTCTCTTCTTGGAGACAACTGCACACACGTCTCCAGAAAGACCAGGCTAATAATTTTTGTCACAATTCGAGGAAAAATTCAGGTATCTCAATACTCCTACCTACCTAAATTTATATTAGAATGACTTCCTTGGCAAAACCACTTTTGGCCACATTAAATTCTAGACCAAGACTCTCTCTACTGTTGCATTTATTTTAAAAAGAATAACAACAACCCCACAACACTGGTGAAATCCAAGAGCTGTGCCTTTTATTTTATTTTGATCTGAAATCCATTCTTATGGAAGATATCTATAAAATTCAGTTTGCAGCCTGTAATTTCTAATTTGAAAGCAGCCTAAAAATGCTTCCAGCAGATAGAGAATTTTCTATTAGATTGCCTGAGTTTTTTAAGTTTCACAGATTCCTATTCACAATTTCGAGAAGACTATTAGAGACAAGTTAAATGTTTTTTACATAAAGGGCAGGATTGCAAAAATTCAGTTTTGGTGTGATTTCAATTCTTCAAAGATTTTGTCTTGCATGTCACTTGAACACAGTCTACCCCTTCCCAACACAAATTCTGATCCCATGAGAGAAAAATAAGAAAAACGTAAGGAAAACACTTTGCAGCATGAATGCGTTTATTTATTTATTTATTGCTGCACAAATAAATAAATAAATTTATGAATTTATAGAAATTAATTTATACAAATTTATATAAAAATCAATTGATATTTAAATTTATTTATTTATTTATTTCTGGCTGCAGTGATGCTGACCAAGGTCAGCTGGGGTAAGGGCACAGTGACACAAGGAGATGAGCTGCTGTTATTATGGGAGAGAATTTGTTCCTACAGAAACTGCAGTGGGTGGAACCAAGCTTAGACCTGACATGATTTGTGCTGCTGTAACAGCTGGAATGGGAGAAAATGACCGTGGCACATTTACAACACAAAAACCCCCGCACTTTTAAGGGAACAAAACATCCATGAGGACATTTTCCAAGCAATAATTTCCTGACAATCAGGTTTTAAAATACAGATGTATTTGGGGAATAAACAAGCTTTCCACACAGAGCAGAGGGAACCCACAGAAACAGAAATGCAACTTCCATGTGAGCACATGTCCCTGTTATTGGGAATTTCTTCCTCTCTGACTGGAGCAGCATTAATCCTTGCTAAGGCACTCGAGATGATCAGACAATGCTGTGACCATTGCCATTGCTCCTGATGTGCAAGTGTCTGCTTGGAAAACATTTAATCAGTGTAAGTTCTTTTCCTGCAGCCTAATTCTATTGGCAAAATAAGAAGGTTGCTGTACATCTATTCTAATCCCAGTCATTTTAACAAACATCTGTCCTGCATGATTTTGGTGGGGTAACAGCTGGCCACATACAGTCCAGTGGAAATGAAAATATTCCTCACCAAAATAGCTGTAAAATCTATTGAAGGACAACTGTTCCTGAAGTGAATCAGAGTATCAATTCCACAAGGAGACAGATGACTTTACATTTCATTAAAAAAATTAAAGGAAAAAAAAAAAAAAACTAACAAAAAACAGAGTAATCATCCCCCACCCTCCCAAACTCCATGTCAGTTTTGCACAGCTAAATATCCACATTACCTGCTCTTCAGGTAAAAGAACAATCCATGACATAAAATTAATAATTAATTAAATAATAAATGGAAACTTCACTTTTTTTTTTAAGCCAGCATTTCTGTCAGACATGGACACATCCTTTGTGCAGGAGCACCAATGTGCACCAGCTGAGGAATGGCACATTGACACTCTGACATTTACCTGTGCATGCCCAAACCTGTACGTGGGGAGATGTGTCTGCTAGGGTCAGTTCTCAGAGATACTTCAGAATGTTCAATTTCAGTGTGTTTAAATAAATATTTAAACCTGAGGATTAACCCAATCAAGCTGTTTTCTGTACTGTAGGAAACAGCAACTGGGTAACAATGCCCTGCATACTGCAAAACCAGCTGCAGGTCAATTAATGGGTCTGCTGTCCCAATTAATGGGTCTGCTGTCCTGAAACTTGTACTACCCAAATAATTAAAAAAAAAAAAATCTAATGAATGGTATGTGGGAGATAAAATTTTAGTATTTTTGATTAAGTAATTTCCCACTAGAGGTCTGAGTCCATATTAATAGTTTGTCCTGGTTTTATTATTTTTTCCCTTGCCTAGAATACAGTCCCAGAACAGCTAAGGCCCTGTCCATGACCTGAACCTTAGTCATTTATAGCTCCCAGTCTCCTTTCCATATTTTACTGAAATGCTGCAAAACAGGAGGTGAAGTTTGCAGAAGCCCTGGGATGGGAAATCTGTGTGCTTGGCATTCTTTCAAGAAACAAAGACCAAAAGGCAGTCAGTCTGTGCTACCTAAAATTACCATAAATTACACGTTTAATAATAAGTTATCATGTAGCAACACATCCATTTTTGTTAAGAAGCAAATCTTTTCTGAAGGAAGCAGAATTACCTTGAGGTGCATCCAACTGTCTCACTGGGGACTAACAGATCTCTCCCTCGCTGGTACAAGGGCGTTTGTCACATAATTACTGTGTTATTCTCAGATAATTGGCACTCAGAAGCAGCACACAGCCCAATAGGCGTTCATCTGCTTTTGCCTGCTTTCCCCATAGCGAGCAAAATACATCACAAATTGTCTAAATGCTCTGGCAGGGAGCAACGGCAGGACAGGTGTCTTAGAAGAGGTTTAGAAGTGACAGGAGCTCTTTAAAAGAGAAAGAGGAAAGCTCAGGTTTTAATTATTTTATGTAGCATGCTGTTAAGTTTTTACAGGTGGAGCAGGGTATAAATGAAACCTTCAATTTTTAAGCTATTATAGTGATGTCTAGAGATCTAAAGAAAACAATCTTTTTTATTTGAAATTAATGCTAAATGAAAAATGTGAAGAGAAGAAATAAATAAATAAATAAATAATAATAATAATAATAATAATAATAATAATAAAGAATCTATCAAATTTTGGCTAAGGCCTTATCTTTTGCAAAATTCAGAGTATCCACAAAGCCATCATACATCTGCTCAGCTTAAAACATGGAATTAGCAATTTCAACCTACCATGTCCTTTTCCATTTCCCCCATCACAACTGGCACTAATTAACCTTCCAAAGAACTGGAATATATTAATTCAAGTGGAATGCCATGCTCAAACAACTCTGCTGCTTCTCTGTGAGCGCAGTCACAGCCTTAATTGCCTCTATAAGCCCTAATTGGGTGTTCAGACTGAGTATTCCAGGGAGAAACACCAACTTCCCCTTCCATTCAGGAGCACTATTTTCAGCAACACTTTGCAGCAGATTAGTGCATATATTTGTTCTAGCCACGATGAATATGCTTTCCTAATATTGGAAAGCTTTTTCCCCCTCTATTAATATCATCTAACTGCATTTAGAAGCAGGAGATCCAACTCCCATGTTTTTACATCTTCCAAATGAATAAATGGCCATTGGGCCATATCTCTTTATAAGGAGTGGATTAATTTGGGAAGGGAGGAGGTGAGGAGGATACACTCTCCAGTATATATGTTTGGGTTTTTTACCAAGGAGGGAGAAAATGAAAAGCGAAAATCCCATTACCAGAACTGAATCATTCCCTCTTTCCTTCTGCAAGTTTTGGTGAAGCTGCAACACCTTTCACTCTGATCAGTTTTTTTTCATCTTCCAAAAAGTACCAGAGGGAGCAGGAACAAATCTCCAGACTCATCTCCACACTGAAGAGGGAACACAATCCCTGTTTCTCCTGCCTCGTGCTGGACACGGCCCTTTCCAGCCAGCCCTGCTCAGGGCACAGCTGTGTCAGGGGGAAGGGATGTGGATTTTGTCCTTCTTTCTCACCTTCCACCTTAAATGGGCTATAAATTGCATCATTTTCTTCAGGCTGAGCCTGCTTTGCCCACAACAGGCACTATTCCCACTTTGCTGATTTCCCTCTCTCTCTGTTTCTTTTCGCTTTTCCTTCCAATTTTTGGATAGACAACCTCCCTCCAACTCCCTTTTCCCCCTCTTCATTTTACACCTCTCTGCTAATTCTTCCTTTTGTTCAAGCCACTTCATTCTCACCTTCTAAACCAAACTTTTACAGGAATAAAAAAAACTAAAATCAAAGTCACTGACCTGAACTAACCCAGCAGTCAGCCTTGCTTGGAGCAGGGCATCAGTTCAGCTCCAGAGACATTTTCTCAATTATTCTCTAAGATATATACATAATTAAGCTTATACAGAATTCTTGCTTGACTAGAGCATGTGTTCCACCTCATGCAGCAAAACAAATGTAGGTTCACAGCATGAATTTCTGCTGGCCCAAGAATGACCTTGCATGGTTAACCTCAGCCTCTGCTGCCCACTCCCAGGCAAGATGCTCTTACTCAGGATTATCAAAACCAGTAATGGCCTTTGTTCCTGCAAGGATTTATTGTATTTGCAAGTGTAACTTGTGCAGCATTTAGACAGACAGAGTAAACAAGACTCTGACAAAGGAGCAACGCCAATGGGTTCTGGTTATCAATGTCAAGCTTCAAAAGAGAAATTTCAGTGCTGGAAACATAAAAATCTGAACAACTGGGACTAAACAGAGTTTAGACCCGGAAAAAGTTCCAAAGTGTGAAAAGTTTGTTATAATGGATATGCTCACTGCTGTTTGTTGCAGCAAGTTTTTTTAAGAGAGTGGAAAACTAATTGCTTTTTATTTCCAATAAGCGCTGTGGCATGTTTGAGAATTCACTGAGATTCCCACAAAACCTGGAAAGGAAAACCATTGTGCCTTGAGGAGAGAGGGTGACAGTGACAGTCTGTCCCAGTGACAAAGGCTCCAACGCTGCTGTCAGCTGATGTCTTGCTCCAATTTGAAGCCAAATTCAGACAAAACCACTAAGATTAAATCCAGCATGCACAGTTCATTACCTCTCACAGAAAACACCATCAGCTGAGTTTAATAACTTGCTTCTAACTGTTTAATTGTGATGCCTGCAATAATAATTATTGATTATGTCCAAAAAATTACATTTTGTATAAGACGGCTGCAGAACACACACACAGCAGCCGAGTGCCAGCTGATACTTTGCCAATTTGATTTATTAAGATTATGTATACACAAGTGGCAGCAAATGTGCTGGCTGCCTTCCTGCTCTGCCTATTCTGTCCTGGTCCCTCCCCTTCAATGCTAATCAGAGAGCAAAGCATAACAAGGAGATAATTGCACATTGCTGCTGTTTGTGCCAAGAGCATTTATGTAAATATTTTTAATACACTCAGTTGTTTTGCTCTTGCTACAGGTTGCATTTTAAGGCAGGAGTTTGGGCTGACACTCCTCTTGTGCTCTGCTGTTTGATGATTTTCAGGCCACGTTTAAAATGATAATAAAAATTGAAATTATTTGTCCTTTATCTGCATAAGCCACAGAGGAAAGTTTCCTCAGCAAAGATGCAAAGGTGCTCCAGCTAAAGGAACTTTTAACACTGATTGTGTTATGAAAGTGAATAAGGATATTAATTTTTTTCAGGGAAAAATTTGCTCAGTTACCCAAGGTATATATTATGATGATGAGGATGATTTAAATATCCATCTGAAAATTGATTTTCCTCATCTTTCATTCAAAAAAAGCTCACAAAATCTAAAAATAATGCCAAATCTTCTCAAAGTCAGTGCTCTGAGAAAATTACCATGTAGCATTGAATATATGGATAAATATGACAATGAATTTAGCTGGTATAATGTTCATTTGGAAAATAAGCAATTAAAAAAAGCATAAACAAGATGCTAAAGTCTCAGGTTATTACTACAGGAATGTGTTTCCTTTCTTCCTCATTTAAATGTTAAAAATAATTTAGGAAGAAAATTAGATTCCGACTTCTAGCTTTTAAAATTATGATGAAATGAAGTAACTGAAAAAATAATTTTCAGAATAATTCATTTTAATTTGTGTCTGCCATGAACAACAAAGTGCCTTGGAAGCAGCCCTTTATATAAAGTCATTAGAGTGCTGCTATTTCGATAGGCAATGTTTTTAATGAGCCAATGGCAACTTGCTGATAACAATTAGATGAGATGAAATTAAACCATTCCCACTCTTTAAAAGAGCAATGGTTCTTCTGATAACAGAGACTTCATCCTTGTGTCACCTAATCTGCTGCCTGGCTGGAATTTCTTTTCACTGCAGGTTTAGAAATTTAGTATTAAATGCCCATCAATAACAGTGTGCAAATAAAAATCATGAAAGCAAACTGATTTAATGTCAAACTAATGAGACTGGGAGCTCTGCTTAAGGAATTACATTTTAGCCTTTCTCAAATACAGTGCTTAGAGGGGAGAGGGCTTCCTGGAATTTACTGGAGTAGGAGATTTCAGTGGTTAATGAGAGGATCAAGACTAAATGTCAAACTAAATAAAGTCATAAACTCTTCATTTCTGATGCTTGCCAATCCAGCCACCACTTTCTCATCCCTGTTATAAAAGGTTCATTGGCCATATCTGAACCTCCTGATAAATAGGAAAACCTCATTTATCAATGCTCAGCCACTAATCTGAAATCCCAGCGCAGCAAAAAGAGCTCACTTAACAGCAAAACAGCTACACTGTGTTCTGAGGGAAACCACATTCCTAAATCCACAGCTGCCAGCAGCTTCTTATGGGAAATGTAAAGAATATTTGCAAAAAAAAAGACACAAATTCTTGATACTTTCAGCTTTTTGTTAACTTGAGAAAATCTGTAGTTTTTTGAGATTTAACAGCCCTTGATGTGAACATTGATCCAGCAACCAAACAGTGCCCGCCAAAAATTTACACAAGAGTTTGGAACAAATACTCTAGAGGGAAACAAAAGTAAGGTCATAGCACGAGCAATATTTTTATGATGAAATGCAGAACTCACTCCCATGTAGAAGACCAGACCTTTCCATCAGTGAAATCCCAGTGGGAATTCCAGGAATTAAGCGGAGTTCAGCTCCCAGGCCCTGGCTGACTGCCCCAGTAATGAGTGACTCCACCTCAACTGCAAAAATGGGCAAACATTTCCACATAAACCACCTTAGAACTTTACACTACTGAATTCCTACAGCTGTCATTCTATTTCTCAATAATTTTTAAGGTTTTCTCATTTATGCCGCAGATTTCCTCCAACCAAAGGTACTCCACAGAATATTTTTAAAGTTTAACCCAGGACAGGCTGGCCTTTAGAAAGAAACACTTTCAAAATGATCAATATAGGAGGAAGAGGATGAAGAAGAAAGGAAGGAAAACTGGAACTTTCAGATTACCTTTAAAGTTATTGCCTTTCAGATTACCTTTGAAAATTTTCCTTTAAATTAAGGAAATCTGAAAGGATAAAAAAAAAAAAAGAGACATTACAAAATGCTGGGGTTTGCCCTCTCATGTTTCAGCAAGGGATTCCAAATACCATCATGGGAGCAATCAATTTGCAGCAGCTGTGGACAGCCTTCAGGGCTTGAACAGCTTAATTGGAGAAATATTTTAGAAGTTAAAAGGCCAGAATCGTGTCAAGTACACGAGCAAAGACTCACAGATGCTTCTAAATGTATTCATTATACAGTATTACAAAGAAGAGCATCCACACAAGAAAAAATCCTTAAAAAGGATCATTAAAAGCTAGTTTTATTGATGAATTCTAATCAAATATCAAAAATATTAATATACAGGTTCAAATTATACTTAATCTATCCTAAAAAGTTCTATTAGTAATTTTTAAGAATTATCTTTAATAATAATTGAATGCATGGAAGCGAAGTTTTTAAGGTACTTAGAAACATAATAGTCACTTAATTAAAGCCAGGATTGAAATTTAACAGTTCTCTTAAACTACTCATCCCTTAATATAGTTTTTTTTTCTTTATGTTGAATTTAGTGTTCATGCAGGGAAGTCCAACTTTCACAGAAGTTGAAGCCTCTGGCTTCTCAGAGCTAGAATGGATATTTATCCCTTGGTTTAACTGCACTTTAAGGGGCCTTTAAGAGTTCCTGTTTGCCAAGTAACTCAGGCCTTCAGGATGGAAACAGCACAGGAGGAAAATAAAGTCCAGCTGAGCAGCAGCAATTCCACTGTTCACTATCCCTTCATTAAATGTGTGTTTTACCTTTGCCATCGTCATCCCTCAGCACTGCTGCTCAGGAAGGACAAAAATGTTCATTACAAGCTCATCACTCCCAAATAGAAGAGATTCTTCAGTTACTGCTCTCTCCAGTGAACTGAAGTGTGGGGAAATCAATAATTCAAAGGAAATGTTACTGTGCTGGAACTCCTGTAAGCAGAGTAGAGGTAAAGGAGAAATTCTTTTGAATTCAAACATTAAATTCTTGGGGTTTGGATCCCTTCTTATACCTGAAAACATGAAATTCTTGGGATGAAAATTTGGATCCCTTCTTATACCTGAAAACATGAAATTCTTGGGATGAAAATTTGGATCCCTTCTTATACCTGAAAACAGCTTCAATGTACTGTTCAAGATTTACAATGGAAATGACAAAAAAAAATGAAAGAGATAAAAAAAAAAGAAAAAAGAAAGAATAAAACCAACCCAAAACTAACCAGCCAACCAACCAAAGAAACAAACAAACAAATCCTTCTTTCTCTTTGGTGGCATAAATTTACAGCATCATACAAAAAACACCAGTTGAGTAACCATGACCTCTTCAATGTAAGCTCATCAATATTAGTAAGATACTTTCTAAGTAAGAGTATTTATCACACAAAAGTTGGGCTAAAGATGATTAGGTTTGCACAGTATTTTTAGGTAGTTTTGACTGAAAACATCATCAAGAAGCTCAGTTCAAAGTGATGCAAACTGTGATATCCTCACGGGTCTGTTTACAGTTCCCCAATCCAGTGCCAAGCACTCTGCTATTACACAGGACTATTTTTCATTAATTAATAATATTTTTTTTATTAATTATTGAAATATTTCAATAATAATCAAATATTGGCTTCTGTGCTCTGCTTCTGTGTATTCAGTTTTCCTTGAGGCACCCTTCTGCACCACTGAGGCTCCTTCCCCAGCCCCAAACCTCAGAAATCACAGGAAATCACCCCAAATCCTGACACCTTCATGGCTGCTCTCTACAGAGCTGAGAACTCTTGCCATGTATTTTTTTTTGTAAAAATCAGCCTGTGATGCTGATAAAAGCCCAATAGCAAAGAAGCAATCCCAGTCACTGTGAAAGAGAAACTGTATCTTTTTAATTAGTAAGGTCAATAAATGTTTTACCTAATGAAATCTTCAATTCTAGAGACTGTTCCTACTCAGGAAATTTAGCTTCAGTCCAGATTTAAGTATCTGCCTAAATTCTGTTTTCCCATTGTACCAAGCCATAGTTAAGGTTGATCACTTTTATCATATTCCAATCCTTTTGTTTGCCAGCTTATCTAGTCCCTATAAAGGCCAGTAGTCAAAAGCTTTAGTTTTTCTTTTATGTTGTACAATAAATAGCTTTGAAGCTATTTGTTATAAAAATTATGACAGTACTGAAGTTATGACATGTGAGTCCTCCACAACAAGAAACCAGGGCAAAAGGATGCATTTTTGTTTTAATGAAACTAATGATTGGGAAAGGAGATTGCAGGAAGCCCAAAACATTGAACTAATTTTCCATGGAATGGCTTCTGGTAAAGAGGACTTGAAAAGAGCCCTCACCTCACGTCAGCAATTATTTTGGCAAATACAGAGCTGAATATTGGGTAAATGTCCAAGTGTTTGCTTGTTTAAAGAAAGATATAATTAATCATTTAAAAACACAAAAGTCCTGTTGTGTCGAGCTTCCTGAAGTCCCAGCCTTTGTCAGAGATTCAATCTCAGTGGTAACTGTGTGATCTGTCTGCTGTCCTAGGGATAAACAGGTTAAACCCCATCACTGGCTGCAGCTTTGTACCTGCACTCAGTCCAAAGCTGAAAAGATAAAGGGTGGGACACAGCATCACCTCTCCAGAATTTTAGAACAGTTGGGGATGTGTCTTTAAATCCTTATTAATAAATATATAGAAAATGTATAAAGTACTCAAGAAATTACTACTGTAATTATTTCAATAATTATTTAACTAAATTATTATAGTAATTATTTATATTATGAATTATTATAGTAAAGTTAGTAAATTATTGCTGTGCATTTAAAGGAGTTTCTCTCCTTTAAATTTCTCCTAAGTAATTATTTTAACTGAATGATGAAGTATCTCAATTACAGAGCTCAAACCAAGCAGTATTTCCATGCTGCGTGTGTACACCGTGCACTGTCACAACCTCCCATGGCTAGTTCCAGTGCACGTCTGAAAGCTGTTTGGAAATAACCCTGAAGTTTTTTCCCCAAAGAGCACCTTCTTTTTTTTTCCACATCTCATTCCAAGGAGCCTTGAGCATCTCTAGCTTTAGGGGGTTTTCTGCATTTAGCTTTTTCCTTGCTCAGAGATGCTGCAAAATATGCAACCTCAGAGCTCTGAGATGCACTCGCTTTTTTATCTTCTGTTCATAAAATAAAAAAAAAAAAACAAAACACTCTCTGCCTTTTTGCTTAAGAGATATAACTGCAAACAAGTGGTTGTGTTTGCAATACCCATCGTTCTGCATTCAGACTCATTGCTCCTGGCTGGCAGAAGGTTGGACAGGAGTCAGCAGTGCCCTGGCAGGCAGGGGGACATCCCTGTCCTGTCCTGGGAGGAATCAGGCCTGGGGGGATTGTTCTGTCCTGCTCTGCACTGGGACAGCCTCACCTCCACTGCTGGGGCAATTTTGGGCACCACAATGAAGAAAGATGTTAGAGAGTGTCCAAAGGAGGGACACAAAAATGGTGAAGCGCTGTGAGGGGAAGCGTGTGAGGAGCAGTTGAGGGCACTGGGCTTACTCAGCTGGAGAACAGGAGGCTGAGAGAGCTCACCACAATTACAGCTCCCTCAGGAGGGGGAGAGGAGGGTCAGACACCAATCTCTGCTCTCTCTGACCAGGGACAGGACCCAAGGAACAGCCTCAAGTTGTGTCAGGGGAGGTTTAGGTTGGATATTAGAAAAATGTTCCTCCCCCAGAGGGTGGTGGGGCACTGACCAGGCTCCCCAGGGCAGTGGTGACAGCACCAAACCTGCCAGAGCTCCAGGAGTCTTTGGACAACACTCTCATGGATTGGGATTGGGATTGCTGGGGTGCCTGTGCAGGGCCAGGAGCTGCATCAGTGGTCCTGATGGGTCCCTTCCAACTCAGGGTATTCTGTGACTCTATTTGGCCTTGACTGAGACTGTCTCTTTATCACCTCCTCAGGCACTCAGCCCCTGTGCCCATTCCCTGGGGGCAGGTTTGCAGCCCCAGGTGTGCACAGCCCCAGGTGTGCACAGCCCCAGATGTGCACAGCCCCAGATGTGCACAGCCCCTACTGCTGCAGTGTCCTGCAGGCTCTGCCTGTCTCCCACCAAAGCAGAGCGTGGCTGTGACCACCCCTGGGACAATCTGCCCTCCTCCCTCCCAGCACAGGGGAATTTCTCTGGGCTGGGGCAGCAGCAGCAGCAGCACTGCCAGAACTGATGGGTTTCATTTCCTGGCTCCTGGTTTATTTACGTATTTTCAAATTTGTTACATCGTTTTCATTTTCTACCCTCAATGCACACAGGAGGAAATTTGAGTCCAAAAAGTCATATCAAAATAACCTTTCAGGTACTTTGTAGGTAGATGGAATATTCTGAGATGGAAGTCCATTATTTTTCCATTTAGGCATTACAATATCCTGTAGCTTACTCCCATTTTCCCTGCCTAATTTGCCATCTCTTAGATGCCAAGAATGTGTAGAAATCTCTGAGGGGCGTATCTCTCATCAGCAGAAAAGGAACATTGGAATAATGACTTTCAGGCATTGGTGGCAAGCATTGTATTCTCAGAAGCATAAAACCAGAAATGGAAAAACTCCTAATAGGTCACCTAATCTATCTTTCTGCACAAACTGAGTTCTGCGTAGTTGAAATAGCTTCAATTTCGTTAAGAAGTTGCCTGCCTGGGATTCCATATGCAGATTTCTTTCCAGTAATACAGCCACATGCTCTTCCCCATGTCCCCTTCCAATCTGAAGGAGGAGCCGAAATTCAGAATATAGAAGGATAAAGGATGAGAAGCTCAGAGAATTGTTCCATTAAAACCACCAACTTAGCCTGACATAACCCAGAGTTTTCGGCTCTATATTAACAGGAAAAAATATTAGACTAGCATAACATTTCTGTGGCAATAATTACTTTCTAAATGTACTGGAATAAATTTAATCTTAATGAAATTCCATCTGATGCCAAGGCAGTATCTGCTGCCTTTCTAATACACCTCTCTAATTCTCATATCAGGAGGATAAGATCTTAAAATTCCTGAATAATGAACTTTCTTACACAGTTAGATGAGAACCAATATATAAAGATACACTTTAGCTGCTCCTCTCAGAAAAAAAATAATTATCTGTTTGCAAAAGCTAATGGGTTCTGCATTTGCTCTCAGCTGAGTTCTGCATCTTCTCAGTCATCCCAACACTTTGTTTGTGCTACTGTTGGAAGTAGGAACTCAGATCATTAAATGGCCTCTGAACTGGTCATATGTTTAATCATTTTTCACTATTCAATCCGTTTCACCAGCAGAAATTCTGACAGAGGATCTGCCCACACCCGTCTGGTGCCATCAAACATCTCCAGAGCACAGATCACCAAAAGGTGTTGATGCTGTCAGGAGTTTTAGGCCGCGCTAAAAAGAGTTCAGATAGTTCCTGTGCCTTGAGGATGAAGGAAGGAAGGCAAGGTGAAGGAACCAAAAGGATAATCTTTCATTCAAGAGCTGCTGGGTGGATCTGGAGAAAACAGACACCCCACGTGCTCAGCAGAGCAGCAAACAGCCACAGATGGATGGGAATCTGACCTTCCAGAGCATCATTCAGCAGAGCTGAATTAGCACAAAGCTATAAATAACCAGCTATTAGTACTGCAGCAGAAGCAGCGATTCTGTCACACTGCAAGGCAAGACAATCAGATTTCATTATTTGTGTGTAATCACAGTTGCTATGGGGTAGACAGGAGTGAAGAGACAAATAAATTATAACCTTTTTGCAGAAGTAAAATCAAAGCAGTTTTGTGGAAGCATTTAAAGCAATAAGAGCTCTTCCCTAATGGGGCTTCTCGCAGTCTTTTGACAACAAGGGAATTTTTTTTCCATGTTAAAGAAAAAATAAAAATAAAAAAAAAATTTCTGTCATAGCTTAAGTCAGTGGTTTTCTTCTGGAAATGTGTTTACAGTTTGAGGCTCACCAGGGAGGCATGTTTTGCATGTAAATAGCAGGTGGTTATGGAGAGTTCCTTTGACAGCTGATGTCTTGAGCTGCCTTGACATCGTGGTCTAATAGAGTGGCTCTGTAGCAAGTGAACTTCCTGATGAAAAGCAACCAAATTAAGTGGAGTTTTTCATCTCTGTTCCTAGCTGGCTACACTGTGACCGTTCAAGGGGGAATGAAGAAATGATTAAAAAGAGATTGCACTCTGGCTCCGGTGGCAACTGACATAAATGAACTTGAAAAGACAAATAAGACTACACTAATTTTAAAGCCACGGTGGTTCTTCTTCGTCTGCGTCACTGGAAATTGCATTGCTGAAAGCAGAGGTGGTCTGACTTGCCCAGAAAAAAAGCAAGCTCATGCTGTGACAGAGGGGAAATGTCAAATGCACCCCAGAGAGAGAGGTAATTAAAGCCTTTGTCTTATTTATTCTTCTTTGTAGAGAATTAATAGCTACAGTGTTCATAATGTCTCCTGGCTCCTGTACTTAGGCTTAATTCACATTTTCTTTCTATTTCCTAAATTATAATCTCAAAATTACATTGCTGATCCCAGGAAGGTACATGAGTCTCAGTAGTAATGTCTCCGTGCCAAAGAACTGAGGAGTCCATCATTTTTCCAAGCTCTTCTCTGCAGACAATGACCTTTCATGTGCATCTCCTCTTAGAGAAACCTGTGACTCCTGCACTGCTGCCTGGGCAGGAATGCAGCACCCTCATCAGTCAGATGCATTCAAGGAGGGTTTCAGACTCCCTCATCTGCAAAGCTCTGGACAGCTCCATGGAATTTACAACCATAAAGGCATTTGTTTATGTTTGGCTCAGATTTGCTGATTAGCACAAGGGGTTTTCCAGGCATTTCAGCCTTCACAGTCCAGCTACCAACCCATTCTGGTCCCTCTGACTGGATCTTTGTACCTGTGTGGCTTTACCATACCAAATCACACTCTTCAGCAGCACTTGAGGGGGGGTTGCTGCCAGAGCTGCACAAGGCACATTTTAAACTGAAAGTATTTCCTTCCTAATATCCCACCCATCCCTGCCCTCTGGCAGTGGGAGCCATTCCCTGGGACCTGTCCCTCCATCCCTTGCTCAAAGTCCCTCTCCAGCTCTCCTGGAGCCCTTTTGGCCACTGGAAGGGGCTCTGAGCTCTCCTGGACCTCCTCTCGTCCAGGTGAACATTCCCAGCTCTCCCAGTCTCCATCCTACTGCAGTCAGCTGCTCCATGTGTAACTGTAAACACAGTAGAGCCCCACTTATGAATAATAATCCAATAAAAAATAAGGTCTGCTTTGTCCATTGGGTTACCATACCATCAAGAACTCACACAAGGGAAAACCAGGCTGCAATACCATAAGACAGGAGAATTCCCTTTATGTATTTTTTAATTTTTTTTTTTTAACAAAATCTGTTGCCATTTACTAATGGTGATTTAATTGGGTGCAGCAATTGCTCTGTGTGGGCTCCACGACAGTGAGGGGATGTTGTTAACAAAATGTGAATGGAGCTGTTGGCCCACGAGGCCTGAAGCAAGCAGACCTTCAGCTGTGCTGGCTGTAACCTTTGCACACACCTAGGCAGGTTCCCTTTTATTCTTTTATTACTACATGTGTGTGCAGCAGTCACACAGTAGGACTCCCAGTGCCAGCTGGGGGCTTCCACTGCTCTGAGATAAATAATATATCTGATTAATAAAACACACTAGAGCAGCATCAGTACTTCATAAGAAAATGGAAAATACACTCCTGGAGAACAAGCACGTACTTTACAATAATCCTACTTAGTATGCCTCCTTTCTTCTCATTTATAAACAGCAGCAACAGGACAAAAGATGGCAATTTTAATTGTAAAGATGCCTAATAATTTTATAAAGGGAGCCATCCTCCTGCTGTACATCACAGCATAATGAATTCCTTTTGAAACGGGAGAAGGAAGGAATAATCCCAGCAGCTCTAACAGATAAGATGAAATGCCATCCTAATGCAGCCTGCATCTTGTTCCCACCATAATAAGTAGCTACTCTCTGATTAGTAAATTGAACACTGCATTGTTCCCAATAACCGGAATGAGCGTGGATGGGGAAGAATCTGCTTACATGGGAATAATATTTATGTAATTATTAATGAAGCTGTTTATTGCTCACATTGTCTGTGCCTCCTATAAATGCCTGTATTGGACATTCAGCAGAACTTAATACAAACCATTAGCCTGATCTGAATGGTGGGGAGGGATCAAAGAGATCAGAATATGGTTTCAGCAGCTTTCTGAGATTTACTTTAATTCAGTGGAGTCCAACCTACAAATCTCAGGTGATTTGACAGACTGCAAGTCTCTTATACTTATGTGTCTCTATCTGACTTCATAAATCCTTCATACGTTTCTGCCCTAAAGTTTGGGACTCATACTTCAGTAACTGCCTCTGGATGGAAGTTATTTATGGCTGTCAGTATTAAAAAAGTGGGTTCAGTATGAAAAAGAAAATAAGGTTTTAGTGCCAAGCTCTACTCTTGTAGAGCCTACACTTTACTATTCCAGGAGAAGTTCCAATGGTTTGGATAACCCTTTTTTACTATTGAGATTTCCCCTACAAGTCTAAACGAGCTCAGAGTTCTGATAAAGATTTTATCCCTTTTGGGCCCATACGAGAGCAGGTGTTGGCAGAGACAAAGCCCAGCCTTTTCCAAAGGAGCTGGCACCAGAACTCTCTGGTTCAGTCCCTTGGAACACGCCAGTTCAGGATGTGTAAGTTAGAATAGCACGGCACTACAAACTCACAACAACAAACTTTAACAATCTCTCTTCACAAAATTTCCCAGATTTTGCCCCAAGTTTACCTGTGGATTCCTGTGCTGTGTCCCATTGCCCCAGAGCCCGGCCAGGACACGGAGCTCAGAGCAAGCTGCAATCCCACCCTGGGGAAGGATAAATCACCTGTGCTCGGTGCTTTGCTCCCCAGGCCAAAATCCCTCTTAGCACCTGAAGAAAAGAGTTCAGTCCATTTGCTGCTGCAGCCAGGGGTACCTTCCCTTCATGGGACTGAGGGACCACAGAGAGGGATGGAGCAGCAGAACCCAGAGGTTAAAAGTCTAGAGCCCACATAACAAAATTTCACATTTATGATGCTCATAATTGTGCTCATTTTTTAATTATTTCATTTTTTTTCATCATTTATATTATTTTATAAACCAGTATGATAAAAGAATTATAATTAATATGCCTCCCTGGTTTTAATGTTTAATTTCCATTATTTCAAAAGAACACACTTTGTTAAAACTAGCCTTCACTGGCTATCTTAATTTTAAAAAATTTTAGTTTTAATTGCAAAAGTTACAAAGTGACAGAATTATTTTTGTATATCCCTTAATTTGAAAGCAAAAAGAATCTGTATCTTACTGGATGAATCAACACAACTTCCATTTAGATCTCAAACAATAGATAATTCAATGTTTGAAATTCTTTCAAGGGAAACAACCCCAAGCAAATAATATATTTTTCACCTTTAAATTTATTTTCAATATTTTTGTGCTTTATTTGCTCTCTCCACATGGTTCCTTCTGTTTCCTATTTTCTACTGCTCCTTTTCCTGACATGTAATTTCCTACTTGTTTTTATTTCACGCATTCTACTGGTTTTTTCATTATTTTTTCTATTATTTCATCTTCTTTTCTGTTTGTCAATTTTATGCAGGTTTTTTTTTCTTTCTTTTAGCGTGGCTTAGTGTTTTGACATGCCTTTATTGTTGCATTTATTTTTATTTACTTTTTTTGCTTTCACTGTTCTATGGATGAGACATTATGCCAAGCCAAATCCCTTTTCAAATTTTCCTTGAATAAAAGATGAGCTGCTCTGGAATCCTTCCAGATGGAGCTGCCAAAATGAACTGGTCCAGCAGAGCTTTCTTTGGATTATATTCCATGATAGTTTCACTACCAC
Source organism: Onychostruthus taczanowskii (assembly GCF_017590055.1). Taxonomy (NCBI): domain Eukaryota; kingdom Metazoa; phylum Chordata; class Aves; order Passeriformes; family Passeridae; genus Onychostruthus; species Onychostruthus taczanowskii. Next base: position 13,075,484 of record NW_024498462.1, read on the forward strand.
TGTAGCTGTGAGAGCAATGCAAGAACTTTCACAATGAATCTTTTTGCCATTTTTGGTACCTTTGATTACTTTAGTCTATTGAATTTTAAACTCAAAACTAAGTAGAAAAAGAAGACTTTCTTGTGCTGACTTTTGACAAATACCTGCTGATGGAGAACGTCAAAACCCAGTTTTTGTGTGAACAGCTAAACTGGAGATGACTGAATTCTTGCTGCTCTTGTCTGTTGGGATTCTCTCTTGTCTATTGCTTTGGGTGTTTTGAGGTGTTGGCTTTTTGCTTTTAGTTTTTATTTTAATTTTACTTTAGAGTGTTTGGGTTTGTTTTCATTTTTTCCTTTGTAGCATTTTTGCTTCCAACTTATGCAAATATTTTAATTTTACTTTAGTTTGTTTGGGTTTGTTTTCTTTTTTTTCCTTTGTAGCATTTTTGCTTCCAACTTATGCAACTTGAATATTTTTGTATTTCTTCCATCAAGTCTACTGAAAATGTGCCAACAGATTCCAGAGTTTTAATTCAATGCTCTTCTCACGTTATCCACTGCCAATACAACAGCTGATCTACTGAACACTCCTGACTCTACCCATTAGAAACACCACTGAAAAAGAAATATGCTACAGGATAAATGCAGTAATTTAACTTATTTCTTTCTAAAAGCCAAGCACTTTAAGGTCAGGCTGAGGGCTTTCCTACTTACAGAATTTAAGTTGTGGGACTATCACCTCCTGTGATATTACTGAAGAAAGAACAGATAAAATGATCTAGCAGATTTATATGATTTTTTTGTAGTGACTCTGGCCATTATTGACATTCTTCACTTATCATTGACCTTTCTGTTCTAGGACAAATACCATTCCCTGGCATAGCCACTTAGAAGAAAATCTAATGTGCTGTGCCTGAACATGTCATTTTTATGCTACTTTAAAGGAGAAATGCTGCTTAACCAGCTAATTGCAGAAACTCTGCGTTGTCTAATGATAGCTCCTCTCTCCAGGAAACCTCCATAAAATTAGCATTGCACGTGGGATGGGGCAATCCCACTGTTTTCTGGTTGCCTGTAAATGATGGATGTTCCTGGCACCTAGAAGCCCTTTCACTTTGTTTCCCAAAAGCTCTGAACTCGTTAGCATCTCATCATATTCCTGAATGCAAAACCCTGCAGCGTGCACTGGGCATCTGGGAAAAGCTGCAAAGGCAGATTAATCACTGCCTCTTTCTGATAGGGCAAGAGCACAAGAAGGATCTCCCCACTCCTGGCAGCTTTATTTTTGTTCTCTTCTACTTAATCTTTACTCCCCCTGTCTGTTCTAAATAATGTGAACAAGATGCCCAGTTCCTCATGCAGGAGGACACTTCCCAGGAATTTTACAGAGGTCAGTTTTGCCTTGCTCTTGCTGTATCTGCAGTCAGGTTTTGCCAGACAGGTTCTGTCAGGTAAAGGCTTTTTGGTGTCACCAGCTTGGGTAGCTGCTGTCACCCTTCCTGGAGGAACACACGGTGTCTTTATTGAGCACAGGGACCTCCCTGCCACAACCAGAACAGAGCTCCTGGGTGGGCTTTTTCTGTCACCTTCCACTGCAAATGCCACAAGGATCAGAGGATTTCATTAATGAGGAGTGTAAGGCAGAACCACTGCAGAGGGGTGCAGACATATGCAATAACATCAAATAAAATCCTATATTTACTTGTGCTTTCTAGGTTGGTAAATTATATATTTGCTACTAGTATCACCTCTTTAGTGACTTTTCTAGTTATTAATGCAAAAACGTTCAAAATTACAAGGACAAAGAAACTTTGTCTGCTTGATCCTGTCCACTGAGTTTTGGATCCATTTCTGTATGGTGTGCATAGAGTTTTCAGAGGATCCCTGATCAATTTCTGTGACTGTGAGCTGAAAGCAGGTTAATGTCTTTCATCTCAATACAGAATTTTCATCACCAAATTATGCTCTAGATGGCATAAAGAAATTGTGAACTCGTTTCTGCTATAAAAAGTCACACTATTGTCAAGTGTTACTGATAGGAACTGTGCACTAGAAGAAAAAAACTGGCTGCAAGTTCTTTCCAAGCCTCCATCATTATTTAAAACACATCCTAAAATTCATGTAAGTATGTCTTTAGAGTGTGTTTATCTAGGAGTGGACACAACCCACCCAAATGCAGCTCTGAAGCTCTGGGCTGTGCCCAGTCACATTTCTGGGATGGGTTTAAAAAGAGAAGTCAGAACACAGTAACAGTTCATGAACATAAACTGAGACCATGTTCACATGCAGTGGAATCATATGGACCTGCACTTTGAGAAGCAAAGACCTGAAATCTGTAAATTTGAGTAAAATTTCCTGAGAAACATTAAACAAGACAGATCACCAAATATTATGTATCTAGCTCTTGCTTCCAACTGGCAATCACATAATTACTAAAAATGCAAGGAAAGCCTGATGGAGAAATAATATTAAATGATCTGGAGGAAACACTAGACAGCCAATAGCCCCATCTAATTTATGCTAAATAAAATTTTACCAAATCACTGCTTCCTTCCAGTCAAAACAGTTCACAAAATTATCTTTTGGAGAAAGAAAAGACCCTCTTATTTTCTGATATGTTTGTCTTTAAGACTTCAGGCTTAAATTCAGAAGACTTTAATTAAGCACCCAGAATTAGACCGAGCAGAACTTATAGCCCAGTTCCTCCCACACACTGCTCCTCCTCGTTAATCACCAGCCTATTTCAGTTTATCTTCCCCCAAGGCAAATTTTCCAAAGGTACCCTGTGGTTCCAGCCAGAGCAAACCAAGGCACATCCCTAAAGCTCAGGAGCTGACACTGCTGACGATCATCCCAGGATCATCTGCTTTAGGCTCAAGAATTACCACATTATTATCTGCTGAGCTTTTCTCTCTAAAATACCTGGAAGGAATAGCTAAGAACAGTCCTTGGTGCTGGACTTATGTGCACACAGCACAAAAGATTCCTTTTGTTTTAAAACAAGAAAGGAAGGAGACATCCCAAATGTGCTAAGGTTTCTTTTCCACCGTGGAGAGAAAATGTAGAAGGAAAGATCCCTCAACTGAAAACCTGTTAATTAGTTAATAATCACTTATCTACCTAAATGGCGAGCTCTAAATTCCACTTAATTATTAAATAATGGCAACAGCATTCATATTTCCAACTCAAATGGAGTGTTTGGCCTTTTTTCCCTACAGTAAAGCAGAAGCTGCACATCTGATAAACTGCTGAAGCCCCCTGCTATCAGATCTCCCATGCCTGCCCCAATTATTTAAATTAGCTTTGCAATTTGAGGAGTTTTCTATGCCAGTACCAATTACAAAGAGCAAAAATGAGCCAGATCCACATCTAGCATACATCGAGATACACCAATTTACACCAGATGACTATCTGACCTCAGAACAGTTTAAATCCCCAGCCCCTCTTTATATCTCAGAAAAAAATACATAGATACTTGTATAGTCATTAGTGTTATGTCCAGCAGATATTTAAAAATAAAAATAACCACTTTTTAACCAGATAATTTCCAAGAAAAAAGGTCAGCGATCAAAGACATTTTCACTCAATGTTGCCTTCGCCTCTCCTTTCATACATGCAAATAAAAATACCAAATCAAACACAAAAATGTCTAATTTTTAAGTAACTGAAGAGCAATTTCCTGTCACAAACAATTTTCAGATAGATTCTGATGAATAATTCCTGTCCTATTTCCACAATGGAATTGAAATCAATAATATTACTGGAACTGGAAGCCAGCGTGTTGCCCTCTGGACAGACTAAATACAAGTTATTTTCCAAACTGCTGAAGTCAGAAGAACAAAGTTATTCCTTACTAAAAGAGCCTAGTTTTACCAAATAGTGAATATAACAGCACCTGATTCTCATGTGTGCCTTTTTGAAGTAGAGAACTCTGATCCTCCAACAAAGTAAGGGAGGCAGCCACTGTAATCATCAATTACATCATCAGAGAAAGCAAATTACATATTAGCCACCCAGGCCAAATGAGCTGAGGAAAACTGACACTAAAAAGGAAACTGCTCCCTTCCCTTGCTTCCCCTGCTGCACAGATGAAACAGGAATTGATCTTTCATAATTTAAATTAAAAGTAGGAAGAAGGGAAAACGCAAGACATGCTGGGAGCATTCTCCTTTGACTCAGATTATGCAAAGGGTTTTACTCCCACATAAAATAGAGGTCACTCCTTATACCATGGAAATATTTTAGACATGTTCAACACTTCATAAGCGTGGAGAGAGAGGTGGTTGAAGCAAGATTTAAATAAAACATAAACTGATGAAAAAATAGAGAAAAGAAATATAATATATCCTTGCAGAGGGAGATACTCTGGTGCCTTTACATCACATATTTTTTCATTCCACTGCAAATCTCTTCAAATATTGGATAAATGAATTCATGTGATGGATGTTGTTGTTAGCCCATGTTTTACCTGCTTTCATTTTAGCTCTGTGCTGGGTTGACTCTGGCTGGGTGCCCACCAAAGCCACTCCATCACTGCCCTCCTCAGCTGGATGGGGCAGAAAATAAAACAGAAAGCTCATGGGTGGAGATAAGGACAGGGAGGGATCAGAATCAGTCACAGCTACAGGGATAAAACAGACTCAGCTCTGTGGGACATGGGGGGAGCTCCCAGCAGCCTCCCACAGAAACCACCCCACTACCAAAACCCTGCCATGAAAATCCAATCCAAGCTGCTAGAAATAAGTGTTAGAATAAATGAAGTTTATGTAAATTATGGATTTCTATGGATTTTGTATCCAGAGAGTTACACTAAGCACATCAGAAGAAGGATGCTGGTCTACAGGTGCACCACAACAGAGATTTTGTTGTAATATTCTGGTATTACTGAAGTCCAAAATATAAAAATTGACCTTTCCTCATTCCAAAACATCCTAATATTTTTCCTTATAGATCAATAGTGCAAATATTAGATTAAACATAATGGCCATTATTTATTCTATGTCTTTATTTACCCTAATTTTGGAACTCCCAGCAGAAGAACCAGAATTTATATTTATCATGCACTACGCCTGTCCAAACAATAAATAACACTTGACTGCTGCAGTGTACATCTTCTTTCTGTATCTCTGTAAATCAGTGAATGCTGGGAAGCCTCCATGATGGCATTTGAGAAATACACAAATATATACAAGGTATTTCAGATGAAAAGCACCAAGAGCACAGATTCATTTGGTGAGGAGCTGTGCTATTTGCAAGCAGCTTGACTCACTGCGTGTGAAAAATGGAGAGGCACTTGCTCTCTGCATCAATGAGTTCCTTGTAAACAAAGCATGAAGTGTGCAGGAGATGTTCCTGTCTGAGCTCTGCCAACCTTTTGGGGTTTTCTGAAATGTGAAAGAACGGGGAAAATATGGATTTAGATTTGAGTGCTGAGCCTCCTATGCCCAGAAAGCTCAGTTCTGTCCTGAACTGCAGCTCACAGACAAAGCCAGACAAGATGCTGGTCAGCACAAGGCCTTTTAAAGAATTCCAGCAGACTAAGCTTGCTCACAGCTCCTGAGCAGCTTTTCTGGAGCTCACACCACAGCTCAGTAACGCTCACACAATACCAGCTTGCAGCCCTGCCAAAATGAAACTCAGCAGGGGGAAAGAAAATCCGTTCCTTTTGCCAAACAAATGCTAAATGCATAAAATGCAAGTATCCACAACACTCACCTGACACTCAGAGCCAACTTCCCCAGTGTTACTTATCAAGCTGCTTGGAGAAGCTTATAAAGCTCATTCCTCAGGGTAAGATATTTTCTTAATGGGCAGTAAGTTTTGCCAGGCTTGTGCTGTTACCTAGTATTTTCCCTGGCTGAATGTCAAAGAAAGGTTTTTAAGGCTTATGTTAAGAAATGATGTTTAGAATGATGCCAGGCCAGGCCATGAGCTGTTCTTAATCCTTCATATGTTTGCTGACTCCTGCAGAGCTGTGCTAATTCACACCAGCTGAGCAGCTGTCCTATTCAAATACTGCTTTATCCCTAAATCTGAGAGGAGTTCTTCACCTAAAGCCATGTGGAGTCAGGCATGCATCTGGAAGAAATGAGAAAGGTCAACCCAAGAGCAGGAATTGGATCTTTTTTTGTTTGACTGTAGTGTTGTCAGACTTGTGTCCCAACTTACAGCTTGGACCAGCACTGAAATCACAATGACGGCATTTATCTGGGTTTATAATCACACATGTAACAGATTTCTGACAGCTAAACAGATGCTTTACTGGCAATTTTAAATATTTACCATGCCAAGCATAATATTAAAAATTCCAGGCCCCAGTGAGCCCAAAATCTGTGTCCTCATGGTCACCCAGATCAGCTCTCAGGGGGGAGATCCTCACACATGTACATAGCACAACATGTGCCATAATCACCAATAATTTTGCCACCCAGCTGAGACAATGGGCTGGCACATACAGCAAAGGCTTGACTCTAGATGCCTCTGATAAATAAGGTGAAAAACTAAAAAAAAAAAAAAAAAAGAATTAACTGAATTTACACTTCAAAGATTTGAAGCATTTACTGTAAGCCGTGGGATTGAAAAAACCTTTAATCCTCCCTTTCTAGGCTAAATATGAAACAATTCTTGTTGTGAGCCCTGTCAAGCTATGGGGTGAAGTCAGTGGAAGGTTCTAATTGACTTCAGCTGTGGAATACATAAAGGATGACGAAGACACTCAAATGTACAAAGAAAACTGATGAGTTCTGGTTTACAGATTGCATGACAAAAGGGCTTTGTGAAAAATCCTCTCACATCACTCTATGAAAAAAAAAAAAAAGCAAACCTCTGAAAATATTCATTCTCTTGATAGCAGCTGAATATTTGCAGCAGTAAGGAAATGGAGCAGAAGCTGCCCTGATCCTGACACACCAGATCTGAGTGACCTTGGGCACACAGCACTTCACCTGGGCACTCCAAAAAGCCAAGCCCACCCCTGGGGAGGGGTCTGTGAACTCTGATTATTCCTGCAGGTGACAGCTGATACTCAGAGCATGTTATTAATGAGCTGTTGATCAGGAACTTGCAGCTTTCTGCACTCACTGGCCCTTGCAGAGCTCTGCTCTGAGGGGAATAACCTCACAAACACGTTGTTTGCTCTCTGTTCTTTTCTCTTCCTACTGTTCCCTCTCCTCTCTTGGCTCCTCCTCAGAGAGTTGCTTCAGGAATTTAAAGTTACACCACAAACCTCATCTCTCCGCCTGCAAACCAAATCATTTTGCTGTCATTTAGAGAAGCAATGAAGGCAGCATTTGAGGTTGTCTTTTTGCAACTGAACTAGTAGGATGTAAGCTGAAATGCATAGCTCCATACACAGAAATATCCAATATGTGGGCAGAAATATAGAAATAATGGAAAGGGGAAGTTTATGCCTTAAAATCATGGTGGCTAGGACAGGGAAAATCCTGACTTTCCATATGTCTGCACTGAAGAGGGTGAAGAAAGTTTGACTGTAGCTTATGATGTTGAGTAACCTGGTCTAGTGGAGTTAGATGTGGTGATCTTTAAGGTTCCTTCCTTGAATCCACCCTATGATTCTATGTAATGTTGATTTATTCAAATTATGCTGCCCTTTGACAATCTTTCCAATTACATTTAAAATCAATATTTTCGTTAAAAATTTAAGGATATTTTGTTGAGCAGTTTGGTATGTTTTTCTCCTAAGTGCTTGACATTAATAACATCTGTCTAGACAAACAGTAGAATGTTTTGCCATATTCATTGTGATTGGAAATAAGTTTCCCAACTAAAATAATTCAGGCTTTTCACAAAGAAATACCAGATCACAAATGTTTCTCATAAAGCAATGCCTCCTGCCTATAGAGAAAGGGAAATATCAGCTCCCAAAAGTCATGTCTTCACTTTTGATAAGTACAATTGTTTAGAATGAAAGCAGCTGACCAGAGATTTCCTCTGTGAGTGGCTGCACTGCTGCTGTTGTTTTTGAGCACTCAAACCCACAGATGATTTGAGCCAATATTGACCTTTAAATATCAGTTATAGCACTTTGAGATAAATGAGTGTTGCTACTTCAGAGCTGTGTGAGGCACACAGTGACCTGGGGAATGAGTGGCTGAGTTGCAGCACAATCAGTGGTAGCTCTGATTAATGAGTAAATACAGATGGGGAAAATGGGAAATACTTGAGCTTTCTTTTTTTTTCAAAAAAATATCTCAGTCCACCAAAAACCAAGGGGACAAGGCATGACATTTTTAGCCTGTTTTCCATTAGCAGGAATCACTGAGCAGGGGCTCAGCTTGGCTTTGGAAAATGGGAAATACTTGAGCTTTCCTTTTTTTTTTTTTTTTTTTTTTTTTAATGTCTCAGTCCACCAAAAACCAAGGGGACAAGGCATGACATTTTTAGCCTGTTTTCCATTAGCAGGAATCACTGAGCAGGGGCTCAGCTTGGCTTGCATTCAGGGCACAGTGGAGCCATAATGAAGGTGATGGGGAGGATTTTACTGCTGGTATTTCCTCTGTCACATCCCATCCTGGCTGTTTCAGCTCTGGACACTCAGCAGCATTGCTGGTTCCTTTCCTGGCCTTCTCCTGGCTCTACTGGGATTGCCTCCACTTATGTGGGCAGAGCAAAATTGGAGTTTCTGGAGGAACTGGGAGCAGCTCCATCCAGTGCTGGAGGTGGCTCTGATGCCAGGCCCTGCTCTTCTGCAGACATTCAGGAACATTCAATTAAATAAACCACAGATTATTGCAAATTTCTCAATTCTTTCACAGATTATTGCAGATGTCTGCTCTTCTGCAGACATTCAGGAACATTCAAATTAAATACACCACAGATTATTGCAAATTTCTCAAAGCAGGTAAGATCTTGGATTTTTCAGCATGACTCTTTTCTACAGTTCTACTGCCTACACACCTGAACCACCTTTTGTTCATTGCCTCATGCATCTGAATTACCTGTCTGGACAAATTGCTGAGGCAATTTTTATAAAGAAATGTCTTTTTAATGTGAGAAGAGTCCTTTGGTTGATATTGTAGAAAATTAAGCACTGAATTTTGAGAACCCAGCAACACTAAAAAGCACAGCACAGTACAAAAACCAAACCCAAAAATATCTGGAGTTCCAATAACTCTAAGATTTAGAATAATACAATTTTTTTCCCCCAGTAAAATATATGCAATTGAAGTCTGTGATTATAAAGGATACCATCAATCAAAAATACATTTGAGGAGGAAATTTACCTTCTGTGTAATTAATGAAATTATTATTAATTTCAAAAATTTCTTGCAGTTTTCTTTAAAATCTCTGCTACTGGGTACTACCACCAAATGGAATGCTGGATTAGGCTGAGTCCACAGCTGCTCTAGCAAAGAAATTAATTTACACTTGATATCTGTGTACTGCAGTGAAATATGGTAAAGTACAAAGGTGATCACTGGAATGCAATTAGGAAATAAAATCTTCCAGAGGAAAAAAGAACTCTAAAAGATAATTGGTTTTGTGAGTAGAACATATTACACACAAAGTACTCCTACAGCTATTCACACTTCTGTGTTTAAGGTCAAGTCCTCTTTAATCTGATGTGACACATGGGTAACATGCAAATTCTCTAACGTAATGTTACAAGAATGCACATAAATATTTCAATATAAGTGGAAAGACAAACACAATTCATCTTGTCTAAACACACATTCTCTTCTCCCTGCATCATCCTCAGTAGTTAAGGACTATGATCTACTGTAGACATTTCCAAGACTATAAATCTTGCAGCATTTGCTGATGATTCTCTGGCAGTGACAGAGAAAAGTAGAAATCTGACTTTTAAAAAAATTATCTGAGTGAAGTGCAAATTCTGCTCTCTTAAAAATCAAGAAAGTGCTCCAGAGATGAAACTCAATGGACCAGTATGGGAGTAAGAGTGGAAAGTTACACACCATTAATTACAACAATTGGACTGGGTACCTATAGCAGGGCATGGAACTTCATGGATCAAAACTATCCTGATAAATCCTTCTTCTGGATCCTACTTCCCAGGACCAGGTGTAGGAGAAAGGCACATGCTCACATCTCTGATACGAAGGCTTTGTCCCAGTTTTCATGATCATTAAAAGATAAATCTTTACACACTAAATCTTTATTTTTTACTAAATCTTTAGTATTTTAAATACTAAAAGATATATGCAGATTTCTTAATATTTACACTGAAGAGAAAACAGCAACTATGGGAAAATAACGGGCTTTATACTGGAGATTTTGGAAAATGCTTTTGGCCTTCAGTATTCTGGATATGACTGTGCCTCACTGAGAGTCAGCAAATCTCTCTTCCTTCACAATTTTGAGGAAAATGAGGATTGTGCATGGAATTGGAGAGGCACAAGTATATGTTAATGTAGATTATTTGCAGATATTTCCCAGGCAAACCCAGTAGCTGTGAAAACACAATAAATTATATTAGGTAGATGTCAATCTACTTTAGTTCTTAAGTTTTCCTATGCCATCACTTCAAAGATAGGAAAAAGCAAAATAAAACTGTAAAATTAAATTAAGTGCAAGAATTCAACAGGACCCTGATTAGTTAAAGTCATAGAGCTGATGCCATGCCCCACACAGGGTAAATATTCTAATTAATCCAGAAATTTGGCACACCCAACAAAATGGAGTGACTTCCTCACACTCACCCATCACCAATGCCTGAACAAAATGAAGATTATTCAAATCACATGAAATTGTTTGAATTCTGCTCAATAGTGTTATTTTAAAGACAAATTATTTATCTCAAACCTGCAATAAAATCTCTCAAAACACAATGCTTTAGAAACATCTGCTAGCAAGTACATGGTAGGTTAGGAATTCAGGGACTGCAAATCTCCTGGTACCAGATCCTGTCGCAGCAGGACGGAACTCCACAAGCCTCTGACAGTGACAAATGCTAATGTGAGGTGGGGGAGGACAAGATAAACTCCCATCCTGCCTTCCAAACTTTAATTTCTGTAAACTAATGTGACTGTCACCTTCTCTGCTCCTCAGAAAGGAGGCCAGGCTCTATCAGCTGCAGCTGATTAGCACTCCAAAGAGAGTTGTTTCTTCTCTCTGTTTCAAAACAGAGGTTCTCTTTTAAACTCCACGTGATGGAAGAGTGAGGGGTGATCAAAACCCCCCACTTCAGATGAAGCAGCAGCTGAATGGATGACAACAGGTAAGAGAGAAGCACTTGCATTTGGGGGCTCAAGTCAGGCATCTCAATAATTCAGTTGTAAGTAAAGCACATTATGGATGTAAGACTGCAATTACTGCTCAGTGATCCTCTATTATTTGTGTCTTTTATGAACACTGAGATGTGAATGCTGATATTCACATCATGGAACTCGTTACTGCTGACTGGCTGGCAAAGGTAAGTTTGTAAAAATAGATGTACCTCCAGGTAATTTCCAGTAGAAGAAGAACTGGCACATTTATAGGAGTTTGCTGCAGACTGGACAAAAACTCCCAGCCATAAAAGGGAAGGAATATCTTTCCTGGAAGGAATTTCCAAGGTGACAGTGTGGGGAAGAAATGAAAAAGAAAGGAAAAAAAAAAAGAAAAAAGAAAGATAGATTTTTTTTCATTTTAAAAGAAATTACATGGTGAAGTTGTTTGCAACATGTAAAATTGAACTTGATGGCCAGAAGATTCCAAGTCTTATCTTGTATGTTATCTTGTTATTTAAAACATAACAAAGCTAACAATTTAAATTACAAACAACTCACCAGAAGTTTTCAATTTGTGCTTTCCTCCTCAAAACATATTTCCTATAAATTATAAAAGCTATATAACTTTCCTTATACATTATATACCAGGTCTTTGGCAGAGGACAGCCGCAGAGAAAGTACTTCAGATTCTCAAGTTATACTAAAATGAAAGTAATCTGTTCCCTTTATTACTTGCAATCCAAGCAAATCCCATCACCCCATGATCACTTTATTTCCACAAATAAACTGAAAAAAACCAACAATCAAAACATAGGAGCCACACACAAATAAAGAAATGAACCACCAGACCAAACTAGGTGTCAGGATTTGAAAATCTATGGGAAAAAAATTGGGTCTACTAGCAAAATCAAGGCATTAGCTAGATATCTATATTGTATATTGAAGGGGTGAAATGGCTCCATATTTATAATGTTTAAAATGACCACTCTTCAGTTATCAAAGTGTTTATAATTGTGCTGATTTGGGGTTAATATGCTCCAGCATGTTCTGTAACAGATCCTGTAACCAGTGTCAAAGATGAGCAGAGTCATCTTTCTGCTCTCTAATGGTTGCTTTCCCTTTCCTGTTCACATTTCATTTTTTCAGCTCTTCTTTCTACTGTGCTTCTGTCTTTCTGGTTTGATTATGTTCATGAGAGCTATAAATAAATAAACAAAGCACAATAGTCACTGATTGCTATTTTATATGCTACAATTCTAAGATACAGAATTTCTGAAACAGAAAAAGAGTCAGAACTCCAGTATAGTACTTGTTCTATTTTTGGAGTAACCACCAATAGAAAAAAATCACATTAGAATAACAAAAGCCCTGTTTTTTTTCCAATGATGGTGAAGAAAGAAATATTCAAACTCTTCTTAATAAAAAGTTTTCTAAAGCTCACAGTTTTCTATGACACTGCTGAAGGAATTCTGAGCAAATATTCCAAGGAGTACTTACAGTTCTAGAGAAAGTACCCAGAGACCAGAAAAAAGGAGCACACTGGTTCAGCTTCCTCTTTGAACAAATAAACCCCAAAAGCATCTTGGCATTTTCACTTCTTCTTTTCTCTTAACTACAGAAAAAAGATTGCTCTCTTTGGCTGCTCAGCCTTTGGGCCAACATCCTGCAGGGAAGATGGCTGCAGTTTTAACATATTCCTCTGATTTCACCATTTCCTGGCCAGTTTAAACTGGAGTGCTCACTGCTGCTCCATTTCTCCAGCCTGACACCCAGACCTTGCTCAGGATTTAACTGTGAGGGATGTACCAGAAATTTGACATTGCTTCTCCTAATACATCCAAAAGAGCAGAAGCAGAGAAGACTTTTATTATTGCATCCAGCTGAAGGAATGAGAAACCAATGCAAATTGGAAATTCTGCCTCAATGCAAAGCCATATCTATTAGATCAAAAATACTGACAATTGTTATGTTTTCACAAGTTTATAGCGAGCAAAAGTCCTGAAAGCAGACCCTAATTTCAGGTTTGTGGTTAAGCAAACTTCTAATCTATTCATATGCAAAACAGGCATTTCTGAAAACCCCATAATTTAAATACTGTGAGTTTTCTTTCTGTTTTGTTCATTATAAGTGTTCCACAATCAGCCTTTCATTTTGTTTCAGGGTTTCTCTCTGGACTTTCTGACTTTTCAAATAGAGACTCTGCTCATAACACATCAGAAGTTGACTTGGATTCGGATCAAAATGACAAAAATTTAGGAAGTCTGAAAGGGAAAATAAACTATATTGAAAAAAAAAAAAGTAATAGCCTTTAGTAAGTTTGTAAGCAGTATTAAAATTGGAATAGTAAGTTTGCAGCAGTATTAAAATTGGAATTCCTTGGCCTCTGCTGTTGTTTGGATATGTCACAGGCTGTTACATCAGTCATGTTCTGTTATGTTAATATGTTGAGATGAATCACAGCAAGGCCACAGCAGCCAAGAAATGTCAAACACCAACACCTTGACACAGAGTGAGAACCAGCCCTTCTGTGTGCTCAGGCCTTTGATTTACCAGCAAATATTCCACAAAAACACATAGCCCAAGTTCCATATACTTACTGGAAAGAGAACATGAAATCTTTTTTCCCATCAGATGGTTTTGCTTTAATTAAAAGAACCCTACAAGTTGAAATAAGGCTTCATCTTCTCAAATCATCACCTTCCCATTTTAAAGACAGGTATATTTATTCACCCTCTTGTCATGAAAAAACAAGAGACCAAAGTCTAGAAGAAGAAATGATGGGAAAACACAAGCACGTCTTGTTTCTGGGACGTGGCACAGAGGTTGTTACCTCCAACCAGGTAACAGAATAAAACCAGTGGGGAATTCTCTTATGATTGATGAATTATCAGCAACTGATAAACCAGAAAAGAAGTGATTTGGAGTGACATACTCAAATATAAGTAGAAATGCACCTGTAATTTTAATACCATGTCAGGTCACTGAAAGAGCTTTAATTTATTTAGAAATATAGGTTAAAAAAAAAAAAGAGGTTTGTGAATAAATTCAGTGACTGTTATCTTTCAGTACCTAGCAACCCTGCTAAACACGATGGCTCCTGATATTACAGCAATCCTCTGTGCTGTACTGGCATCCCACCTCTAATTTAAATAACATCTGACAAAGTCTTCTTTGGATCAGTCTATCAGATCATTTCCTTCTGTGGTCAAACCATCTCTTCATTTTCCCTATTAGAGGATTAATGCACTGCTCTGTATTTTTACTGGGTTTTTTTTTCTGGTAGCCCTGAAGCTCAGTTTCTCTCTATCCAATTTAAACATGCAGCCATGTAAATGTGATCCTCCTTTTGTAGCACATTTCCAGGGAACAGACCAGCGAGGACTCCATGGAAAAAAAACGGTGCAAGAGCAACTTAAATTATTCCACTGCAAGTGTTAACCTCCCACTGCATTTACATTTGGAAAGTTAGTCCTCCTGAACTCACTCCAAGCATTATAAAGGCTCAGAGGGCTGGATTTAATAAAAACAACTTGGTCAGAGTAGCTTAAATTTATACAAGTACAAAGGGAAGTCATTAGACATGCAGTTCACATAAAAGCCATGCACTTATGCATTTCAATTCTGCCCCTTTTTCTACTTTAGCAGAAGTAATTGAGAAGAAGAAAAAAAGAAGATCAAAAGCTATGAAAGTTTTACAAGAAGCCAAGTTAGTTCATAAGACCACATAACAAAGTAATGTTATTTTCTAAGTCAATGTGGCCTTAAGTGCCTTAAATACGCCTCGAGCTTGCTGGAGGCAAACAACTCCTGCAGACCATCCTACTTCTTGTCTACTTTTTGTTCATTCATTAGGAAAAGTCTTCCATCTCATGTCTTACCTACCTCAGTCTTCCTCCTGCTCTCAGAGCACTTTTTGGTCACTTTGAGAGCCCATCTGCCAAATGTGCTCTGACTCAGCCTCTTCCCTCACCCTGCCTGTGCACAGGCACACCTGGACAGGCACCTTCCCTGCACAGAAATGTTTTTTTTTTCATCTTGCCCCAAAAACACTGCTTTTGTGGTATCCTTTGCCTGTAGGTTTGCTGTGCTTAACAGGATTATCAGCTGTCACTAAATTCATGAGCTGTTCATAAATCTGACTGAATTCTTTGGACAGCTGTTCATCTGGGCATAAACACATTAATTCTAATAGCCACATTAGTTCTACAAGTTTATTTGTTTGGTTGAGATTTTTTAGCTTTCACTCTGTATAATTACTTCTGACACTCTCCCATCAAATAACTTTTTGCTGTTGAGAGTTTTCATACTTCTGTTTGTTTTAAGCCAAGCCACTACAATTTTTTTTCATAGCAGATGCTGTAACACGATGGACAGGCTGTCATAAACAGATGGACTTGCTCTAAATCCAACCTCCAAAAAAACATCCCATCAAAGATGGAGAGCTGGTCTACTGGGAGAAGCAGTCAATACTCAGCACAACTTCCCCAGTGTTTGCTCAGCACATCTCCTGGGCAATTTCCAAACAAGAAGCCATGGATGTGCCAATAAGAAAAGAAAACAGAGGCAATATTTTACCCAAAACACAGCAATCAGCTCACCTCCATGCATAAGCTGTCCCTGTTGTGGGATATTGATGTAGTGACAGACACAGCATGGAGACAGAGGAAGGATAACAGGGGAAGGAGGCAGCAGGTGAGGATTTGGATCACGAGTCAGAGAATGGCTCAGGGAAGGATCATGGAGCCAGAGAGACTTGTCTCTGTCTCCTGTACCTATAAATCCAAAGGCAGCAAGACTGCTAATCTATATTCTGTGCACACAAGGCTTCCTCTGTGCTGAGGGGAACAGGGCAGGTTTCAGTTCTATTGACTCACCAGCATTTAAGTGAGCTGCTGAAGCAGTTTCCTTCCTGAGGGCTGCTCTGTTTCATGGCTCACCAGACCAAGAATGACTACCTGGTATCATCCCTGGCAGGCAGCACAACTAACTACTGACCACAGCAGAGCTAAACAACCTTGTTCTGTCTGAAAAGTCACTCATATAGGATTCCTTGAGATTCTAGCAACTTGACTATAAAGCATCCATGTGTTTCTTTATTTCTCTGGATTTATGGGTGCCCTGAACATCACAGAATATAATGTACTTTAACAGAAGCATCTGAAATAAATTGTTGTGTGCTTAAGTGTGGTTAACTTCTCTGTGATGATTTATCCCCTTCTATAAAATATACAAGTACATAGAGTAGAAAAAAATATCATTATTAACCAAATTCAGACGTGATCATCAACCTGCCTCTGGATGTCACTGTTCTATGAGAGCTGAAAACACTTTAAGGAAGAAAAAAGTGAAAAAAACCAAAAGACTGAAAAACCCACAGATTTTCTACAGACAAAAGATGTAGAAGAGTCTAAACTCTTAAATTAAAAAAAGTATTTGTTACATTCTTCCTATTGGTTCCACTTCCAGAAAGGTTCTGTTGAGAGGGGGGATATCTGTAAATTGCCTGCATAAAGCCAAGCAAACAGCTGCACTGTAAAAACATTCCTCAGGAATTTCACAGACATTATCTGAAAGAGATGGCACAGAAAAGAGCAAGTGGATTTTCCATTATTCCAATGCATTTACTGTGTTCTGATGGACTGCTGTGATAAGAAAAGGAGGCACAAATCAATTTGGATTTTACATTCCATTTAATTGCATGTACATGGGAGTGTGTTGGGGCTTTGTGTGCAATCTGTGAGCTGTCATCAGCACAATAAAGCTGCTTGTATCACTTGCACCACCACTACCAATCCCATATATCTTTGCATCTGGGAATCAGAAGAGAATTCTTGGTTGAAGATTGCTAGGCTTGAATCAAGATCCACTAAAGCGTTTTTTTCTAATCTGCCAGAATGAAGTGGCTTAAACCAGACAGAATTTTTCCCATATAACTTCTCTGGTTAATGCAGAGATGAAGTAAACATACTGCATCAGTGCAGAATGAATTTTACAGTACTCCAGGCTTGCCTGCCACTCTAGTCATGCTTTGTTTTACTCTCCAGGAAGCAAAGCAATGCAGAATCTCCTGGTTTTCTTTTTGGGTTTTTTTTTTTTTTTCCAGTGAGGGATCTGGCAGCCATCTGCACAGTTCCAGAGCACAACGTGACTCATGCATGGGAGATCCATAATTCAGGAGATGTTCCAGGCTTGTTCCACTCTCTGGTGTAAGAGGTGAAAAGCTGTGTCAGCACCAGGGGCTGCTCAGTGGATTGAGCTCTCTGTAAAGGGAGATTTTAGCAGGGGTGTGGGTCCCAACAGAGCCAGGGGACTGCAGTCCAGCAGGGCTCAGCTCCGGGGGTACCAGGCTGCTGAAAGAATTGCCATCTTTTGCTGTAAGCAGTTCCTAGAGCACTCCTTGCCGTCTCTGTGTTTGAGGTGTAAGTATCCTGGGAGGTTTTGGATGATTTGTGGTGTTTGTGGAGTCAAGATTCATCACTAACACTGCAGATCACTGAAAATTTAAAGCAAAACTTTAGAGGTAAGCAGTGATGAGGATCATACTGCTGGTTCCCAGACACTCTTTTAGGCATCTCAACAGGATAAAATGCAGAGTGGAGTGACTGTGTTCCAAAAGTTTGAGTCATCCATGCATCCAAAAGATGCAGCAAATTCAGAACCACAGAAAGGAATTCTGGAAAGCCTCCACTTGTGGCATGAGAGAGGGAATGTTGTCACTGAGATAACTGCTGGAGCATCCAGAAGTAGCTTTAGCCTTTGGCTGCCCACGACTTCCAGGACCGTAGCAGAGGTGAGGCAGCTGTAATTATTGTGCTGTTGTCAGCCCACGGTCTCATAATTCCTATTTTAAGCCAATATTTCATGTTCCAACTACTGAGAACATAATTTTCTAACTCTCATCAGCTCACAAATCTTCTACAGCAGAAGAACCTGCCCTTAAATCCCACCACGGCAGTACTCTAAAATATCCCTGGGTGACTGATTTTGTCAAGTCTAATCATCTTGGATAAGACAGCTGAGATTTCAATTTGCTCAGGCGTGAGCTCTCACCACTCCACAACACTATTTATAAGGGCATTGTGTTGACTGCAAAGACCTGGTGATTAAATCACCTTTTTCAAGCCAATTTCCAACTTTGCTAGGGAGACTCCCTAATCAGTGACCCATATAATTACTTTTCCATGTAGATTGAATTTCATAACTGTTCATTAATGCTCCAAACATATAGATATCAGTGTTTAAATACCCACAATCATAAATATTGCTGAATTTCCCTGTAGGTTTTGTTGGATGTAGTGGCCCAAAAGATTCAGAAATACAAAGACATTACAAGTTAGAAGACTCCCCTGGAACAGAGAGGAAAAATTGGTGGGGCTTGTTATAGGGCTTGATTTCTACTGGGGAAATGAGTGATAACAAATGCGTGACACCCAAATGTGTGCTCTGATCACTGGAATGTTGGTTGTTCTTGCTTCAGTGTCTTCCAAGGAAAGGAAAATTTTGTAACCTATAAAAAGTAGAATGCTAAAATGATTCCAGAACAAAAATACATAGACATAAGAAAGTCAATGACAAAAAAAACCCCCAAACATCTAAAGCCTCCGAGTCATTTTTTTTTCCTCCTTGGACAAATAATTTCAATTTCAGCTCCCTTTGCTGAGCCCTGGAGACAGAATGGTCAATGTGAGAGGCCAAAGTGACAGGCCACAGCACTCTGCCTTTCATTTTAGGTCACTGCTTTTGAAAAACCAAACACATTCTTATGTCGATAGGAAATAACAAAAAAATGGTAAAAGCTTTATGAGAGATGTGTCTCTTTTATGTATTTTTTCCCTAACTTAGAATCTCAGTAAAAGAAAGAGCAGCTACACAAAACAACTGTAAATTTCTCAGCACTGCTAAAACACCTGATGATTACATTTGTCCATTTTTATCACACAAATAACTCATTCACCCTGGGGCCAGTATTCATTTTTATCTGTACCTAAATAAGATTTTAATTTGAGAAATAAAAGCCTCTTCCTTGGGCTGCTCATGCTGTGCAAGATTATCAACTGCTAATTTTATTTTTTTGTTAAAGCAATGAGGACCTCACCCCATAAATTCCTCAATGCTCAGTCTGAGACCATTTGCACGTTTAGATGTGATCTCCAGATGAAATGATGGGACTTCCAGCACTCCAAATATTCCTCAACTCACAGGAATGGAAACAAAGTACACAGAAAACACATCCCCAAGGGATAAAAACACATTAATGGTCACTAAAACAGTGCAGAAGGGAGTGTGCAGCCAAGCTGATGAACTGCACCTTCAAGTTCTCCACACAAGCTCAGGGATGTCATCTCTACATCCTAAAAAAACCCCAAGCAACCTGCCTGACACGGGCTGGAGCTTGAGAAGCTTCAGCAGAACCATTATTTAAGCTTATTGGCTTGGTCTTGCAGCTTTTATGTGTACAAAGTAATAATACAATGCCATCAAGTGCACTTCTAATATGCCTTGCAATTATGGTACCAAGCACTAATTATGCTGTTATTGCTCATTTTTATGAGGAGAATTTCACTTTTTTTTTTTTTTCTTAGTTCATGGGAATAGGAAACCTCACAGAAAACCGTGGTTGTAAATTTTAATTGCTGAGCCTTAATCACAAAAAATAGTAAGAGAGGGAATTAGTCAAATACAGAGGAGCAGAAAAAAATTACTTATATCTATGCAGTTTGCCATAATGACATCTGGGACTGTCAAGACTGGCAGTTGAGATTCTACAGGATGAAACTTTGAAAAATTTGTGCATTCTTTAACTTGAGCTAAGCTTAACAAATTTCCTGTGCTTTTCTGAAGTCTTTGCAGCAGCTTGTAAGATAAAAATCCTCCCCACCAAAACCAGGTGAAAATTTTCATGGTGAAAGTTCTCACTCCATTAATAGAATGGGTGATGAAGAATAATCAGAATCAGTACTATAAAGAATCAGAATCAACTAGCAGACATGGGTTTTACCAGATAATATTGGCCTAAATTTGACATTCAAAATGGAAAGTAACTGAGATATTTTGGTATTCTTAAAAGAAAGCATATTTATACAAGAAGCTGTTCCATTTGCTAGAGTTTTAATTCATGTGATAACACCTTTTAAATACAATTTTATTTTTTTCTATTTTTAATTCACTGAGCTGCTTTCTGTGAACACCAAAACCCGAATTTTATTTTAGTTACAGAAATGTGGCTCTGCTCCCACTGTTTCTGGGCAGCATGTCACTTCATCCTTTCTCTTTGTTAAATTCTGGACTATACCAAAATTAATTTTTTTCCTAGATAACTTTACTGATATTTCTAACCCAGCTCAGCACTAATTTTTTAATTTTTTTTTTTACATTTAGCCCATAAGAATTCTATACAATAATAAAAAATACATTTTTAAGCTGGAGTAGGATCTACTTTGAGCTTTTACTTAACCTTTTGCATTTCTTCTGCTTCTTCATTGCACAAATTTAAGAATAAGCCAAACGCTTAGTTTCAAAGTTGTTAGTCCCACAATTCTACATCACAGCAAGACAGAAATCACATAAAGATCAGAAGAAAAACTCAAAAGAACTGATCAGAAGGACCAGAGGTTCCCAGCCTGGCAGTATTTTACATTACAAGACAGAACATTAATAATATGTCACAGGTGAAGTGGAGGTGGAGAATTCAGGCTGGAGTGTTGGTAACATCATTTCCACACCAGATCAGGCAACCTCAGCCACCCTCACTGGGCTTGTGCAGCCAGGAGAGGTCAAGGATTTGAGCTCTTACAAACAGTGAAACACCCTGCAAACACTGCTCTTTCCTCCTCTGCATGGGAAATCACAACTGAAAGGGTGAAAAAATTCTTATGGATAACCAGGATATTGTGAAAATACCAATTGCATCAAATATTTCCCCTTCTCTTTTCTCTCACAGCCAACACACTTTCCCATTAAGGCCTTTGCATCTAAAGATATATCTCCTTGAACTAAAAGTTATTAGAATAATACAATCTGCCCAGTCCTTCATCTTTCAAGGGATCCAGAGAAGATCTGAAAACCTTTTGGAACATCATTGTTGTAGAAGAGGCCACAGAGGGGCACCTTCCACACATGGAAACTGATTCCACATGTGGGGGTGGGACACCTTTCTTTATAACTGAGAGGGACAAGACTTTGAGAACTGGGTTCAGTTTTGTCACTCTTGTGTAGAATATAAAAAATATTCTATATATCCTTGTAGAGAATGCCAGCTGTCTTCAGGGGCCGCTCCTGAGCCTGTGAGCTCACACAGCTCAGCTCCTGTCTGAGCTGTGCCAAAAACCATCATCCCAATCCTCCTTTGGCTGTGCTGCAACCCTCCCACCAGGATGACAGGAACAACACTAAACAATTCACTATCTAAATGCCATATTACCAAATTACTACATCAAAATCTCAACATCAAAACAAACTCATCTCATGGCTAACTTGTGTATTGCTGCTTTTAGCCTGATGATTAAAGCCTGCAGGGTCAGCATGGGAAATGTTCTCTCTGTCTTCTCTGCAGACAACACGGAGTTTTAGCTCCTACTAATTTCCAGATATTTATACTGCATTTACAAAAAGGAAAAGCAAAAACAAAAAACCCCATGCAATAAGTGCCTGGGCTTCAACAGACCACAGTCCAATTTCAAACTCTATGAATCTCAGCACAATTTCAACCCACCTTAATTCAAAATGATTTTATTGGGTCAGTGGAATTCCAGTCATTTACATTAAGTGTAAAATGCTGGGGGACAAAACTGGGGAAGAGCTGTGCAGACCTTCAGGCCAGGACTTGGATGATCCTTGTGGGTCCCTTCCAGCTCAAGATATTCTAAGCAGACACATCAAGCCAAACACGTTACGTGGCCTCACTGCACTTTGACAAGGAAGAGTTGAAATTCAGTTATTTTATCATTCTTGCTCCTTACTGGGGTGAAATATGGATGGATCACATTAGAAATTGTTGGACTAAAAAAATCCTGAATTGGAATAATCCCTTTCCATCGCCTTTATTCTAAGATGGCACACGGAGGGTCAACACAACGTGGAATGCTGGATATAAAAAGTGGGGCAAATGTAAAACAGTTCTTCCACCAGAATAAGCAAGAGCTGTTGTTTTGCTGAACAACTCCAGCAGTCATGGTGGCTTCTCCTGTTATCTGATGCCATAGCAACAATAATCCATTTTCAAACTCGTGGTAAGGTAATATATTATCATGACAGCTGCGTTAGGCTGCCTCTCCTTTGCTCTTGACTTTACACAACAATGTTAAGATGTTTTCTAACCAAGTTTTCAAGTTGAAAATAACATGGTGTCAAAATATTTTCTCTGAACCAATCAGCACTATTGAAAAACATCACTGAGCTTTGCATTTCCATGACAACTCATCTCAAATGTTACAAAGCTGCACCAAATTTCCTTATGAAGAAGGGTTCTTACAAGAAAAATTGATTCATGTAACCTACTATACCTTAAAAACCTACATATGTTTTGTATGTTCATGACAAAACTGAACTGGTGATGTTTAGATTTTCCAGGATTACGTTTCTGGTAGGAACTTTTCATAAATGGCAGGGGCAATTTCTCTGTTTTAATAAAATGTAGATTCAGCTGTGACTCGTCGATTACAAAGTACATGCAAAAACTACAAACACAAGAATGTGAAAATTGAGAAATTATTTCCGCCAAACAGAGCAGGGGCAATTTTGGCTTAAACTGACAGCTATACAATTAAAATGGAAAAAAAACCCCAATCAAAACGACCCTTCTATAGTTTCCCTGTATTTTTCCCCTGGGGAAACACCATCAACAGCTGAGAAACTCAAAATCCTTGCTTCTTCTAAAGATAGCTCATCTTGTGATCCCAATGATTTGTGTTTAAGGAAAATAATCCCTTTAATATACTGGCAGAGATGTCTTATCAAACACAGTCTGCTATAGGATTAACAATTTATTATCAAATCTAAAATCACTCAGATTAGTGACACAGTGTGATTAGTGTGGAATAAACATCACAAAGTATTATAAACCCACAAGTAAATTTCATTTGTAGTGGATTTTCAGATAACCAATTACAATTTACAATCCATTTACAATGGATTACTGTGTACTTTACGGAGGTCTTTTATTAACAGTTGGATGGGGGAAAAATATTGGCTTTCCAGTACTATTTCACCTACCCTGTTATTGTAAACTCATAAAGCACAGAGTAAAATGATAATGAAAATGCTTAAATTAGGTATCCTTTGACAATTAACTGAAATGTCTAATAGAGCAGTACTGCCCTTTTCCAATAACTCTGCTATCTGCATGGTCAGGGACTGTGGGAAGTGCAAGAGGAATGAGAAAATCCTACACAGAATGAAGTGGAAAATTAAGGACTTAGGATAATGATTAACTTTTATATGGTTATAGAATATTCTTCTCACCTTTCCAGGGATGTGACTTTCTTTTGATTAAAAAAAAAAAAAAGAATTTTGATGGTGTTGACAAATGGGTTCAAAGTCAGACACAATCTCAGTTTTAATTGGTTGACATAACCAGAGCTGGGACTTTATTACAATGTGGAGATCAAATCAAAAATAGATGTCAAAGAGTTGCTACATATTTGATTATTTATTAATAGACTTTATTATATCTGTCATTTTTGTCCACTATAAACATTAAGGAAGAGTATTTTTCATGACTAAAATAGAATGAGAAAATCCTGAATTTGTGAGCTTTATCCAGAGGTTCATTTCATGAGTGGAATTGCTTTGAGTGCAGCAATCAATCTTTCAGAGAGTGCCTCTAGAAAGTGATGGTTACATTTCACTCTGGCTAGGGAGGAAACTCTGGGAAACATTACTGAAAACCCTGTTAACGATCCCAAATGATTTCTGTGTAAATCATTAAATGAAGAGAGATTCCCAAACCCTCACATTTTCAAGTGATTTGTCTGCCTGGTTGACAAGCTCCAGTGAAAGACAATTCTATGGCACAGAACATGATTCCACGGAGCCCGCTGTGATCAATCTAAATAAAGCATGAAATGTAAAATGCTTCTCTGCATTGATCTCACTACATCTGGCAGTAATTGTTCCAGCCCCCTTGACTGACTCCTAAAATTGCAGCCCACATTTTTCAGAGTGACACATCCCCACCACCGCACGGGTTCTGGCACAAAGCGCTCGTTATTAAGCGCCTTACAGAAAGTGACGTTCAACCCTCATAAAAAATGACCAGACAGGACATATTCAGGTTCTATCTGGGTGATGGAAAATAGCCACAACCCCCACAGAGAATGAGGAATTCTGAGGAAATGGCATTGTTTTCAAAGGATAAAAGGAAGAATGTGCTGTTCTACCTTGGCTTGACATTAACTTGACTGCTGAACCGGCCTCTCTGACAGATGAACACCAGGTACTCACTCTTGGCCAAACTCTTGTAAGGTTATTAAGAAATTGTATTAATTTCCTTCTATTTAAGACTTTTGGTCCACAAACTGTTAATTATTTACCAAGTAATTAACACCAAAGCAGTGAGTTAGCTCACCATAACCAGATGAGTTCCACAGATGGAAGAAACAGGCAAAAGGAACTCCAGCCGTCTTTTTCACACAACAGCAGCATCCCAGAACAGTAAAATTCAATCCTCCCAAAGCTGAAAGAATTGCAGTGGCAACAATTTGAAAGTTTTGCCTTTTTTGCTGACTATTGTCCAAGCCCAATGAGCATGGCTTTCATTGCTGAGATGCAAAAGCAACCACATCCACTCCTACACACAAGAAACCAGCCAAGAATCAACAGCACCCTGTCAGGAGGGTTTCCTGTGTCACTCCCACAGTATAATACAGTTTCCATTTGGGAGTTTGAAAGGATAGCCAATAGCTTCTAAAAAATGTTTTAAGAAATCACAATAGTTTGGGAATTAAAAAACAAAAGAAACAAAATATCAAAAGCTTTTAATTCCAAAGTATTTCACAACTTTAAAAAAACCAAAAATTAATTTTCTGATACCTCTTAACTTCTGAGATTCTTTAGGGGCTTTTTTTTTTTTTTTTTTTGAGAATTATGCTGAAGTTTTCCCAGCGTGTTTCAATCCTTTAATTTGGTTTACCAGGTTAATGATTTCAACAACAAAAATGTCATCCTCCTAAACCTCCTATGGCAACATGGCACCTACTCCCTGCCCGTGCTGCCAAGAACAAATGTGTTGTTGGGTTTATTAATGTTACCTGAAGCAATCTGTTGGCCTCACTGCCTCCAGAAAGTGGGCATGCCAAATCCACCAGAGTAATAATTATTTTAATGTATTCTCCTGTTTGGATCTCCATTTCAGTAACTGCCTCTCCTCAAAATATAATGGAATAATTTAACTCCCTTCCTAGCTGAATAGTACAAAAAGAAATAAAATTAATTAAAAGAAGGCAAATCCTACAGTTCTTTCTCAACCTCTTCAGCAAGATACAGAAGCAAACAACAAACTTTATTAAGCCAATTTTAAAAGCAGATCATTAAACTATTCCATTCCTCAAATGACTTAGCCCCATCTGTACCCTTGCCAAGCCACTAAGACAAATTAAAGGGGGTGGTGCACATTTTCTAGGAGGCACTTTAATATATTCCCATGTTTGCCCTACAGAAGACTTTTACCACCTTTTCACAATTACTCTTTGGGAGAGAGCAGGAGCAGAAAGAAGGGCCGGGTTTTGATTTTTGGTTTTTCTCTTCCACAAACAGCACTGCAAACTTTTTTCATCAGTTTGGCCAGACAGTCTGGTCTCTACCCACCACTATCAGGGATTATGTTTCTAATATAATAATTAATCGCCAGATTTACAACCACACACAGAAAATATAAAGCCAGATGCCCCCTTAAAGATTTTATCCAGGGCTGCATTGGCTGCTGCCTGCTGTCCAGGTTTTTGCTTGGAAGGAACACCCACCCCAGAGCCTGCTCAATGCCATCACCTCAGAGCTGCCTCTGAAACTTTGGGAGCACAGATGGAATTCTGCAGAGACCTGGAAGCACACATGGAATATGCTGAAATGAGCTTAATGCAGACACAAATGTTTGGCAGTGCAAGATAATGACTGTGTAGCTTTTTGTGCAAATTAAGCGCTTCTCAGGGTTGATTAGGGCTGCATTTGTAGAGAATTCATAAAGACATTCATGAATAAAAATCACTCACTGGACTTTGGTCTAGGCTAATCACTGTCTCTCTGGAGAAACAAAAGCAGAGGCAGGAAAACTTGTGCAATATCATATGTTAAGCATCTTCAACATTTTGAACTCAAAATAATCTTAATCCCACATGCAGAATCAGACCCACACAAAACTCACTCTTTTTCTGCCTTTCTCAGGCCTTCAAATACAGCCAAGCAATTGAGGGAAAACATCTTAAATTAGAACAATTTTTATATGTGAGTTATAAATCTCTGAAACCAGGAGTTTACAATCACAACACCCACACAACTGTGACACAGCTCCACGAAGGTAAATCAGTCCCATGAGCCATGTTCTATAAATCAGAAATTTGGAATGCAGATCTCAGCACTTATTCATAAATCAGCAAAGCTGATCAACAGTAGGAACAATATTTTGGCAACAAATCACATTTGGCAAAGATAATCCCCTGTGATAATTTGCTTAAAGTTTTTTTTTAAGGTTGCATTTTGGGGGTTCTCCCTGTGAGCCCCCCAAACGAGACCCAAGATCCCAGAGAGACATCCCAGGAGAGAGCTCTGCCTGCCCAGGGAAGGGTGTAGGGATGGTTCTGTTACAGATATTGGTGCCACAGTTCGTATCCAAAATAAACTCCTGAAAACTTGGTTAAAACCCCAGGTCCTGCACATTCTGCTCTGCTCCAAAATCCAGGGCTCTGCTGAACAGACAGGTGTGACACCAGGATGGGATATATAAAATAATGAATGTAATAGGATAAAACAAACAAGGTGAAAGACAGAAGCTTTCTGTTCCTGGGTTTGTCTCACTAGTTCCCACCCAGCCTAATGTAACCTCATCTCTTCATTAAAAACTACAATTTTCAAGTACATGTCAAAAGCTTTGCTTTAAAATGAAGGCAATGGAATGAGTGCAAGAAGAATTCTGGCTTATTTTCTGGTTTTTCTGTGTAAATTTGCCAATGGTTTTCTTTAAAACAAACAAATGGAAAAAAAAAAGTCCCTGAGAAATTGAATTTCTGACTTGTAAACCCTTTCCTAGTACAGTGAGAATGGCACTTTCTAGATAACACTTCTTCCTGGTACACACATTTAATGTGCTGTGTGTTTCTGAGTGAAAGTTGTTTATCTCTTCAGTGCAATCAGTAAACAAACACATGCACATGTTCATTTAGAGCATTTTAATAATGTTCTGTGTTTACTGAACTCAGAAAGGGTCATCTGGGTTCAAGCTTAACTTCTCTTCCCTCCAGCCTTGAAAAATGAGGGAAAAGCTATTTGTTTTCTCTTACTAAATGCTCAAGAAATTATTACTGAAGGATACCTCTCAGCCTCAATAAATGGAAAATGCAGAATGAAATAAGTTTCTTTTCTCAGTGGAATTATTTATTGCCTCTGGTCCAAACCAGGGCCATCGCAGAGTGGGGCTATCTGTGCTCACCTTCCTAAACTACAATTATGGCTACAGTTTCCATGGATATGAAATAGAGATCTCTCCTGTGGAAATATGTCACTTCCAAAAGTCACGATGCCACCAGAGGAAATGATGCACCAGAAGAAATATTTTCTACTTTTAACATGGCTGTTCCTCCAGTGCAAAGGGCTGAGGGGATAAAGGAACAAAGTCACAAACTCAGCTCATCTTCTCTCCATCCACCTGCAGCTCTGGTGGCTAAACTGAAAAGAGACTGATGGCATTAAAAATACCCCTGCAGCTCTCCCAGAACTCTGTGTCGCCCTGATTTTTTAAGTTTTTCTAAGCCTTCTGATGTTTACAGTCTTGTAACAAACTTTCTCTCACACTTTATGCAAATAACTTACTGTTTAGCATTCTTTTATGGAGGAGGAGAAATTTGATGGACTGTTGGCTTGTCCAGTGTCATGTAAGAGGTGGCACTGTCACCCTGCAATCCACTGTCACTTTTGGGAATCTATAAATGTTGGAGTCAGAAATTAAAAGTGCCTTTTTTACCTCGAGCGAGCAGCGTGTCCTTGCTGCGTTATTTCATGTCCCATAATGACAACTCTGCACTGCAGGGAGGATTCCAGGAATGACAGAATGTTTGCCCTTGGAGTGCACATTGACTCCTGCCCCTCGCAGGGCTCTACAGAGGGAGCTGAAGGAGCAGAGGAAGGGCAGGGGGATTGTGGGGACATTAATCCTGATAAGGGGTTTGTGCACTAACCCACAGCTTGGCAGGACTGAGAGGTTCCTTTTGCTCAACAGCTCCTTCAGGGGCCCCTGCACAAGCACAGCCATAATATCCCTCAAACTGACCAGAAATGAGGAATTTGGACAGGGTGTGCAGCCCCCTGCCACAAGACACTGCAGGTTCATGCTCTGGAGGAAAGTATTTCTGTAGGATCATGCACTACAAATTACAGGAGTGATTTAAAATTAATGCACAAAATAGATAAAGAGAAATCAAGTATAATATCATGTAGAGTCCTTGTGTAATTACAAGTTCAGGTAGCAAGAACTGATATCAAGTCCCTGGTTACACAGTATTTTCATACTGGATTTTTCAGTAGTGAGCTAACTTAGTAGGTTCTGTTAAACAAAAAAAAAATCAATAAAAAGTACTTTTGTTGGGTTTTTTGTTATTTTTTTCTGGTTATATTCAGGAATGTGAATGAGATTCTACTATTTGGGATGTGTTTGTAAGAACACTTACACAATGTGCATTATGTTTGAATGATTCCACCTCCATAAATGACTGAAAAAGGGAGTCATAAATGGAAGTACTTATCATGCTTTACAGAAGTAATTGAAGTTTGCCATCCCAATGATCAACTTCAATCACAAAGTTTGTGATCAAATAATTCATTGTAAAGAAATAGATTTTTTTTTTGTTTTTTTTTTACTTTGCTGGAATGTCTTCCAGGTGCACTCTACTTTATGGAGATAGAGAGATGCGGAAAAGAAGCAAGCCCTGTAGCCAACAAAATCTTAATAGGTCAGGTTAATACAAAGTTTTATGGTAAGTTATATTCATGTCTTTAAAACACCTAAAGTTATTTTGAAATATTAAAATCTCTGACCAAAAATACACTTCAAGATTCACAGTCTGAAAAACAGCAAAAAAATATTGTGAGAATAACTTTTAATTCCAAAGGGAATTTCAAACTGTGCAAAAGAAACCAAGTCTTTAATAGTTATTTGTTAATAATTATGCCAGACTTGTGAAGGATTTCAATAGCATGATTTAACGTAAACCATTTCTGCCACATAGGTATTTCCAAACAATTTATCCAGCATTCTTGGCCAGTCTCTTGGAATTGAAAAGATTATAAAACAGCTTCTGAAGTACAACTGGAAACTGTTAAACGTAACTGTGAACAGGCCAGATATTTCCTTTTCAAGCTCATTTCTCTAACAAAGATGGGATTGCTGCAGTGTCTGGCACCTTTTGTACCCCAGAGGGGAATTTTTCAATACAGCACCAAACTGAACCAAAGTTTCCATGTGTGAGAAGGACAGAATAAGAGAATAATGAAAATGCAAACCCTCTGTCAACGAGGTGTTAACTTTACTTGAACTCACTTTTTTTTTTTTTTTTTTTAAATTTTTGCCAAGTTATTCCTCCAGTGGATTAAAGAAATTAAATACAATTTATGGAGGAAAGCAAAACAAAGCATAGAGCAACTAGAGTTTTCTGGAAATCAGATATTCACCTTCTCCCCCCCATCCCTCTATGGTTTTGCTCTGCAAGAAAAAGAAAGCTCTTGAAATATAATCCACATAAACAGATAAGAATTGCTGAGTTCCATTCTGAAAGTTCAATACTAAATTATAAATAAAACTCTGAAGCAGATGCAACTCATCCTTTCTGAATGTAAAGTGGGATAGATAAACATTGGTAAATGTTATGTATTTCAAAACACACAAAGTTTCATCAAATTAAAGCTCTGTTTCACATTATTTGGCTTTTATTCCAAGGAAAGGTTCCTATTCTAACTAGCTGTATATTTATTTTAATATACAACACTGCAAAATATCATCTTACTTCTGTTATTTGCCTGAAGGAAATTCATTTCAAATATGAAACTTTTACACAATATTTACTGTTCAAGTATTGCAGCTTTTATTAAATGGGGCCAGACAGGATGTCAAGGGATTTAAAAAGAGAATTAATAACAACCATTGCTAATTTAGACTTATGCACTACTTTATTGCAAAAGCAAGAATGAGGATAGGAAACCAGGGATAATCCAATTGATACTGAACATTTTGAACCTATTAACTGTATTTGAACAAAACATTTTTTTAAAATGCTACATAGCTAAAATAACATACATAATCCATCAGAGATAGCATAGAAAATTTATCATTTTCTTTTTAACTTGTGTAAACTTGAAATAACAGTGCCCAAATTGACCTTCCTTATCTTCATGTGATCTACACTGATTTAGTGAGATCACAAATGAAAGGAACTGTAATTCATAGAAGCTCAGATTTCAATTAACAAATCTCACGAGGTAAGAACACAAACAAAAGCAGGGCCATGGGATAACTGAGGCTGAAAGGGACCTGAGGAAATCACTCAGTCCAGCCTGGAGCTCAAAGCAGAGCCATGGTCAGACCCAGCTGCTCAGAGCTTCATCCAGGTCTGAAACCTCCAGGGAAGGAGATGGCAAAACCTCTCCTGGCCACTGCTCCTCTGATTGTGCTCACCAGGAGAGGTTTCCTTAAACCCAGTCAGAGATACAAAGACTGTAATGCAGAAATTCCGAATTTCTGAATTTAACATACAATTCTTTTATACAATTAAGGTAGGAAACCAGTTTGGTTTCATTTCCCAATTTAATGCAGTCATCTGCCTCTACAAATCTCTGTACAGAAAAGGTGAAGAAAACCCCTAAGTTATTGGAAATCCATACATTAAGGGCTTTCCTTCTCAGCAGAAAGGGTGGATACACTCATTTTAATTCAACAAGTACATTCTGAATTCAATACAAGATCTATTGACTTTATGCAATGACCATGTTGACTTATTCTTGTAGGATTATCTGTAATATTCATCAATGTAGTATCTGACTGGTTTACAAATAATTAGTTAATTCATCTTCAGATCACTCCCCAGAATTCCTACCATAATATCCTCAAATATCTTAGACAAAACCCCTCAAAAGTGATGATTCCTAACTCACTATGGAAGCTAGGAATACAGTAATTAAAATTTTCCCCCTTTTATTCTGTACAAGGCTTTTCTTATGATGACAATATGTTTAAATTTCTCCAAGAACTTAAGCCCAGCCCTCTTCAGCAGAGCCACTGCCATCAAAAATCTTCAGGGAGAATTCTTAGAGATGGAAATCTATCACAGAGAGTGTCAGGGAACCTTCACAGCAAATAAAGCTACAGTCTTTTAAACCAGCACATATGAACTGCCTAATTAGTATTAATACTAATTGTGCAGCTGTTCTGTGCTATTTGTAATAGCAAATATATAGCATAATGTGATGTAAAAATGCACAAAAGAAATGCAAATATCCTTGCATTAAATAATGTCATGATTACTGTCAGCACAAGTCTATACAATGTTGAAGAAAGCATGGAGGTAACTTTGTGTTACAATTCTTTATGGAAAAGATAAATTTTATGTATTGGAACGCAGAACTGTGAGTTTTATGAGAAAGCTGTATAAAACTCACTACAATAGATGACAATGATCTACATAAATTGTTAATGGTTCAGATAACCATTAGCTGGAATTATGTCTGAAGCATTAATGAAGGCATAAAAGGCACCCCAAGCTAAGACACCTTTGTTTAGAAGGTTTAGTATGAGCTGCTCTGAGCTTATTTTGCCAAAGTTTGCAAAACTACAACTACTTGGCACAAAATCTGTAATTTAAGGCCTCCAATCTGTAAAATCTTAATTCCTACACTGGTTCAAAGAATCTGTTTTTATTTTGTGAAAGGCAGGTTGCTCCCATCTTGTATAAACTCCCTGTCCTTCCCATTCATATTTAAAATACTTTGAAAATTCTCCAGCTCTCCAATGAAAATTGGTGGATGTCCAGTCAAAAGAACAACTTCATCTTCTCTAAATTTGAGTTGTCACTGTTCCTCAAAGCTTCTCCAAATCCTTTGGTGCCCACTGTGGTATCTGTCACTGCTCTCCCTGTCCTGTCCCACAGACCCACAGCACAAACACATTATTTTTACAACTCCATTCTCTCATCATTTACAGGGTCCCACGGACTTTTCTGCCATGGCAATAAATACCAAGTTATTTTCACTAGAAGTCTTTCAGAACAGGAATAATTCTCTACAGTAAGAAACCCACTAAAATGGGGAATATTGAGGAGGATAAAATTATCCTCACCTTGCTGCTCCATGGAGAGGCCAAGTTACAGCAGAAATATCACTTTTTACACAGAGGGATCACTGACCTTTCAAAGATCTGCACACTCTCTCATTTGTCCTTACTCTTGATTAAATGGCAGGAAGGCAATTTAATAAGAACAAAAAAAAAAAGTCATATTAATGCATGAAAGCTCATAAAAATGCAGTGAAAGCAGGTAATACCTGCTATAATGTAGGGAGAAAAGCCAGAGCCAAACCAAACAAATAAATACCCAGCACTAAACAGAACAGATTCTACCCAGCAACTGAGGTTCCAAATACTGCAGAAAATTTAAAAAATAAAATTATAAAAAGTTTGGCAACACTGTGATCACCATCACAGGGACTGCAGGGTTCCTTTTTGTAGAGTCATTTTGTTATCCTCAGACCTCACATGGGAATTTTCCCATGTGTATATTTAGCTCCCCATGCTAAGAAACTCTGCAGATATTCCCATAATCAAAGACACCATCACTGAAATGACCAACAGCAATTATAATCCTTTTCTCTCACATTGTCCTCATTCCACAGCCTCACTTTGGCTTTTTATTTTTTCCCTAATGAGACTGCAAAGAATTCTGTTAAAACTGATCTGTTCTTCCGGCATCCCCATCCCAAAATGTCGTCTTCTGGTTTCTCAAGAAAAAAATTCAAAACTTCAGGATGATCAGGCATTTTCATTAAAAATGTCATTTTGCTCAGTGTTTAATTTGCTTCCAAAAGTTTCAGTGACAAATTTTAAGCAAGTTAAAACTAATTGAGAACACAAATGAAGACATTCAGTGAAGAATGGTAGCCTTTTTCCTTTAAAACTTTCTATAAATAACCTGTGTCAGTTTTGACCATATCAGTGCTAATAACCACACAAGAAATTTGTATTTCTACCAAAATACAAAATACAAGTCCTTTGCTTTTCCCGATTAAAATGTTTCAGGCAGCAGTCTTTACAAGCATAAACTTTCTTTGATGATCTTCCAGTCTGCCACCATGTACAGATGGCAAGTTATAATGGGGGGGATCATATACTAATTTGAGAGATTTCCAGCTCAGATCATGAATCAAAGTGCTGGCACTTTATAACGAGAGATCGATAGTGTTTTTGTAGAAAGACCCTATAGAATTCTATAAATAATGAGTGTTTAGTGGGATGTGCAGGCAGCAGAGAAAAAAATTACATTTTCTCCAGAGGGGTCTTTAAAACCCCACCTCAAATGTGATAAATGTAGGGTGATGGAAAAGACTACAAATGTTAGAATGCTGTGCAGCATAATGTGCTGGGAAATTAGAATCCAGAGCATTCACTTTCTTCTGTTTAATGGTTAAGCAACCATTTCATCAAGACCTTTTCTCTTGTTACAGTAGCAGTGGGTCATAGCCAGCATTTCTCAAGGTTTTACAGATGGCAGCAAAACAAAATAATGTCTTTATTCCCAAAGGATCAGGATATTTAACATAGCTGTAGTTTGTTGTAACACACTGCATGTGAAACATGTAAATATCTTCACCAACTCATCACACCTTACTCCAGAGTAATGAGGTAATGCTCTTCAGCTAAGGCACCATCTGGGAGTCCCAGAAATAGCTTTAATTACTGAGCTGCACTTCCTGCTCTTGGCAGGAGGGTGGGCACAGCACAGGCTCTGGGCCAGCTGGCGGCTGCACCTCCAACCCCAGGGACACATCCTGGACCCCTCCAACCCCAGGGACACATCCTGGACACCTCCAACACCAGGGGGACACATCCTGAACTTCCTCCCTGCCTTGGACACCTCCAACAGGGACAGATCCTGAATACCTCCAACTCTAGGGACACATCCTGGACATCTCCAACCCCAGGGACAGATTCTGGACACCTCCAACCCCAGGGACAGATCCTGGACACCTCCACACCAGGGTCAGATCCTGGACACCCTCCTTGCCTTGAACACCTCCAACACCACGGGTAGAGCCTGGACATCCTCCTAGCTTCTAATCCGTGGGTTTTTGTCACCCCTGCAGTTGGGAGGTGTTTGGGGTGATCACAGAGAAACAGCAAAAACTCATCCTCCCTTTTGCCTTGTGAACTTCACCTCTCTTTTCTTCAACAAAACAACCAAGCCTCGACCTTGCTCTGGTCCCTCTCCCCTCCTCTCACTGATACAATATTCCAGCAAAGTAGAAGAAGACAGAAAGAAGAACAGAACCAGAAGAATTAGAGACAGAAGTAACAAGTCAATTGCTTCTTCACAGAGAGAAACTTCAATCGAAAGTTACTTATTAATCTTGAAATGGTCCCTTAAATCATGAACACTATCAAAAGCCTGAGAGAACACCCAGTTATTACCCAGAACTAGAAAACAAAGTCTAAGCCTCCAGCTGAGGCTTAGTTACTGGTTTAAACCAGTTACTGGTTTAAGGATTTTTTTCTTTAGTGTTTCCCATACAGACTTCCCAACATACCAGTAAAAAGCACTTGTAACTCTTAGATCTTGGTCCCAAAAACTTATGTATTCAAGCAGGAAAGGAACATGTGGGAAATAAAAAAATGTTTTCTACCATTTCAACATTTGATTTAAAACCTGTCAGTTTTAAGTCTAAGAATTTCCTCTTATTCTACACTCCCTTACTCTAGAAACGGGAGTGTCTGTTGAAAGGGACAGGTCACAGGCAGGTCCTGCCTCAGATCTCTGTTTGCTGGTTCCTGTGTGCTCTGCCTCTGCCCCTTGTGCAGGAGGAATCCCGGCCCTCATTAATCAGTCCTGTTAGCTGTGCACAAATTAACACCAGATCACTGACCTCCAGGACAACCTTTACAAATTCATGTTTTCAAACGGTGTTGGGAAAAAACCTGATGTTCCCTTGGAGCAGAATTTTATCAGAGAGGTTCTGTGAGACATGCAGGCTCCGTGGAGCTCCTCTGCAGAAATGTGCTGTCAGTCCAGCCTGCAGTGCCTCACAATTTCAAATACTCAAGGAGTTTCAGAGTAAATAATGGGTGCCTTTCTATGCCACCATAAATCAAGGCAAATTACAAATAAAAATAATGTTCTGCTTCACAGAGGTGAAGTTCTTTATACTCTTCTAATCAGCTGTAACTCAGAAAAATATGAATGCAAAGACCAACACTATGTCTAATGCCTCCAGAAGATTTAAGTAGGGAAAAGAACAGTGGTAACCAATAAACAAGATTTACCTGCTTGCTGTATGGCAATGTTATTTAATGCACATCTGTGTTTAGAAGCAGAGGAACACAACATCCTTTTCCTGGTTCTGTCAAGGTCATTGGAGCCATTCTGCTCAGACAGGAGTGGCTCAGAGTCACACAGTTAGTTTTAAGTTATTGCAAAGCATCGATGCTAATTCATCTAAATGAACACCTATTCATTTTGATTTATTTCTGGAAGGGACTTAGTCAACTTGGAGGCTACAGTAAGTCAATAAATTTCATCAGCAGTTATAATCTCTTGGCATGGACTGAAAAGAAAAGATGAAGGGACAAAAGAGAGTCAGTAATGTGAAGGTGTTCCAGATCTACCCATCCCTACCTGCCTCGATAAAAAGACACACATGCTCAGTTTAGCAGTTATGAATTTTGGTATCTTTGCTTTGCGAGGCAGAGGAACTCATGGGACCTTCTCCTCTCCTTGCATTTCTGAAACCACAGCAAGTCAGATGCAAAATTCAGGAAGTTAATGAATTTTAAAATCAACTAACTCTAAAATCAATGGTTTATATCTATAGCTCTCTATGTGTATTTACACAGGAAGGAGAAATATATGTAAGCACATACACTTAGCAATGAAAATATTTAAATGAATAGTTTTAGTTTGTTCTCATTGAGTCCCAAGCTTTGCTTTTCTCTTATAGAATAAAATAAATTTTACACAATAAATTAAACATTTACTTGGGAGTATCTGTCCACATATTGGCAAATGCAACATTTGTAGTTTTCCTTTTTTACTTTGCTTTAACAATTGCTGTTTGCCAGTCCCAGGACTTCCACTCTAGGGACAAAAATCTCTTATTGTGAGTGGCCATGAGCTGAACACTCCGGTTACTTATCAAAGTATTTTGCTCATCCTCAGCAAAACAGGAAACCACATTTGTTTAATGGGAAAGGAGTACTAAAGGACATAAGAAAGCAGTAGGGGAGTGTCTATTAATGCTGCTATTACCAGAACAGTACTCAAAAGAATTTGGGGAATTTATTTCATTATGTCCTGAATAATTTAGTTTAGAACATGCTCACAGACACACTTGCACAGAAAAAATACCATTACATATTTATAACCAAAGCAACATGAACTAAATAATGCACAGGACATTCTTATCATTGCTGTTACATCGATTTTGATATTTGGTATTTATTTTATCATTCTGGAGGGCTGCAGGACAGAACAACACAGGAAAGGGCAGAAAGGAAATTAAAGTTATGTTGATGGGCAATAAAATTCTGTGTGGGGGACTAAGATTCTGTTATTCCACACAGCAAAAATGCTGTTTAACTTCAAAAACAACAGCCCTTGCATAACTCATCTCTTCAATATAATTCAGATCTAAAAGGCCTTCACATTCTATCCTCACTATAAGGGTCAGATCCTTTGACAGCTTAGAGAACTTTACATCTAAAAATCACTTTAATGACTTTTTAATCACTTTCTACTAGTAAGTACCTTTGCATTTCTAACCAACAGCAACCAAATTAAGAAAAAGAAAAGAAAAAATACTATATTGAAAAACACATTACTGAAATTGCTAATTCACTGGATCTGTTCCAAGTTACTAAAGTCGACAAATTGCAAATAAATGAAGGTTTACACGTTTTTTGTAAATATCAGAAGCTGTTGTACTCAGCACACAAATCTGGAGTTGCACCTCTACCTGCCCCAGAGATATTTCATCAATTAAAGATGAGAGACAAAAATATAAAGACATTTTAGTATGTGGAAGGAATAGATGTACAACATGCACGTGGCATCCAGAAGAGTTAATATACAGTAACTGTCATATTTAGACATTAAAAAATTATCTGCTTGGAACAGGTAACTAACCCAGTAATTATACATACATATTTATGTTGGACATTTAGCTTTCAAGTTAATTAACCATCAAAAAAAAATTAACCTGGGGTGTCAGCAGGATTTTTTTTTTTTTTAAAATCTTGATGTGTTAGAAACAAAGTCGAGCAGTCTGCTTCAAGGCTCTGATCAATTTAATTTTTTAATCGCTGTCTCATGCATTCATTCTATTATTCATACTCCCAATGCATTCATCCCAAGTGCACCTGGGAAACTGCTAGGTGCTGGAATGTTGGCTCTGGAGGAGGTGGGGTGCATTTACTTAGGAAGGTTTGTGGTAAATAAATCACTGAGCAGTTTATCTGCTCTGGTTGGGATGTGCAGAGCTCCCTGTGCCCTCCCTGGTCAGGTTTAGCTGGATACACATTACAGGTGTGACACATTCCAGGAAACTCCTCCAGCACTGGGGCTGTTTCTGAACACACTCAAACTCACTGAGCACCATCTCCAAAGCCCCTGAATTCAAAGTTTTCATCTGTCTTTCAATCAGTTCCTGCAATCCATAAATATCCATTTTCTCTATCTCTCTTCTCCACCTCCCTCACTGCAGATCACTGTGGGACAGTTCCCTCCTATTTGCTGGATACAGAACAAACTGGATAAATTCTGGGGACATAAACATCTTTACTCTGCAAATTTGTTCCAGTTCCCTTGTTTTTCTTATTTGTGTTTGGGGAAAGTCAGCTGAGATGTATCTGACAGCCTCTTCATTTTCCAAATGGGTAAGGATTTGAAAACCAGGATATCAGATGTGCCAATGAAGTAGAACAGGTTCATTAGACCTTCAACTCAAACCAAGCTGCTAAACTGACATTTCCTTTTAGTCCCAAAATTCTCCTGCAATTTATCACAATCACCTCCTCCTCTCCTCTCTCCCTGCTTATATTCAGAATTCTTCAAATCACATGGACAAATCACATTTTGGATTCTCAAAAATGTTTTACAAAATGCACATCGAGGAAAGGCTGGATGCTGAGAAGGGTTTTTCCCACCGTTTATCAAGAATAGATTTTGATGCAGATCATGATTATGATCTTTCCTTTATTTACCACAGGAGTGGGAGATAAAAGGCTTGTAGCTTATACAAGCACTCACCCCCTCATCCAATAAAAAATAGTTTAAGTATTTTGTTAGATCCTTTTTTCTGCAATTCCTTCTCTAAAACCTAACTTCTGAAGAAAAAACTATGATATGTTTATGATTTATACATAGTACTTTTCATAAAGGTTGTAAATAAAAGCTTGAAAATTGTCTGATTTGCTCAGTTCAGCAAATGGAGACCCAGCTAAAATGCAAATTAAGAATTCTAAGATTCTAATCTTCTTACAAACTTTTTTTGATCTCCCAAAGGGGAAGCAACTAAAAGCTTGGAGCAATTTGAAAATTAAGAGAGATAAATGTAGTTAATGAAGTCTGGAAAAAGAATTATTTTAATTACCACATTTTATGTTTTGCCATTCATTAATCATGTCAACTAAGTGAACCAAATTACTTTTTCATTGGATATTAAAATACTTCTTTTTGCTTTTACGGGTCCATTGCAGGTGATTATTTAATTTCAAAGAATTTAGTGAACAGCCTCTAAGACACAGACTAACGATGTGAACAGCTTCAGTATTTTTCCTTCAGAAAGCAATGAGGACTCCTCTTCCTCTGGAATCTGGCTGCTGCTGGGGGTTCTTGCAGAATATGCTGCCCAAGTTTAAAACCTTTGATCTGCAAGCCCTGCAGGTGCTGCCAGTGTGAAACAGAACACGCTGAAATTTAGGATTTTTGCATCAAGTCCTGCTTGGTCCCTTTTACCCTTTCAAAGACCTTCATGTACATACAGGTACCTGTGTGGGACCAGCTCTGCAAATCCTCCCCCGGGGGAGGGAGAAGGCAGCAATAAAAGCTGAACTGTTTTTTTCACTTTCACTGGAGATTATCCAGAGGAGAACAGGGACCAGAACCCAAACTGATGCAGAGAGCAGAACCCACCAGCCCCTTCCCTCTCCACACCACCTTCCAAACCAAAGATTGAAAGGCAAAATCGTGGCCAGAGGCTACTCAGCCATAATTCATCCTCCCAAGCCCTGTCACATCGGCCACTTGGAGCACTTAAATTTAAAATTTCATCTTTCAACAGATTCTTTATTGAAACTACAGTGACAGGTCTGGATTCTGCATCCCTTCTTCCACTGCTCGGGTTATTTTAAGGGAAGGAGCTACACTGCAATTTGAGATGACAATTTCATAACCCTGAAATTCACATTAAAGGGAAAGTGCCCCGGTGTTTATCACAGGTGTTTAACATGTGCTCACCACTCCCACAGGCAGGGTCAAGGACAGTTCAAGAGACACAAGCAGTGCTCGTCCCACCTGCTCACCTTTCAGTGCTTTTCCTGTTATTCTCTGGATTCTTTTTATTCCATACAAACAAACCTTTCAAGAAATCAAGGGGCTGAATCATTCCCTACACAACCAAATCTGACACGAGCAAAATCTTCTGCCCATATAACAGTGGGCAGCAATAGGTCATGTTGAGGTGAAGGCTCAATATTCCATTATAATAAAATAATGCCAATACTTAGTGTGGCCTTTCATCTCAGAGAATTTTAGAAGCAATTATTAATCTTCATACTTTGCTATGAACCTGCTTGGACTAAGTGAATAAATTCAGTATTTCTTTCTTTTTGCATTTCAATGTCTTAGAATTGACTTTAAAATGGTATTAGTCTGGTGGAGAAGCAGAGGCTGTAAACTAATAATGGGCGTTATTTTTATAGATATTTTGGGTCCTGCAGGTTTTAAGGCAACACAACTGTAAGACCAGAGAAACCCTAAGTCATAAACACTGTCCTGTGTAGGTTTTACCTGTCACATAATTTTTGATATTAAATACTGAATTATAATAAAGTTAATTATGAAAATACCAGCATGGAAAATAGCTCAGTAACCCAGTAAAGAAGGGAAATAAAAATCCTGCAAAATCAAATTCTTATTTGTAACTTTAAAATTAATATAAATTATGTTTTATTTTTCAAGAACTAGAAGAGAGGTAGGAATAATAAATGGGAACTGCTGTTTGTATGAGATTTCAAAGATAATTCCACATTTTGAGAATAAAGAATTGAATTTTCTCTAAATGATAGAACAAGCAACAGTAGTTTAATTTCCTTGAAACAGACAGACACACAAACCCCAAGCATTATATTTCAAAGAATTTTAATTAAATCCATATAACAAAAAAGAAATGTTTCACATCTTAATTGAAAAATCACCAGCTAGAGAACCGAGCCAGCGAAGCCGTCTGGTAAGCCCTGAGATGTAATTGAAGAAAAGAATAGATGAGGATATTTCAAATGGCCTCACTAGTCAGTAACCAATGTAAATACTGCAATTCAAACAATGTCTGGGTGATTAAGGGAAGAACTAATTTCCATTCTATTGCTGCTTTGTTTTGAGAATCAGACCCCATCCCTGAGACCCCCTGAGTGACCACAGAAGTCCCTGTGGAAATTCCCCCTCACTCTGCAGCTTTACAGAGGCTGCGGGAGCCACGAGGCTCAGTGCTGGCACAAACCCTGCCCAGGGGCAGGAGCAGAAATTCCCCCTCACTCTGCAGCTTTACCTGCAGCACGGATAAATCCCCCACCTCCCCAAGGGTCCCTTGGAAAGCACCTGGAAAAGCAGGGAAAGGGCTGGTGTTTGTGCATCCCCACCCAGCCCCTGCTGCAGGATCCAGGGAAGGGCTGAGCTGGAGCCCAGGGTGTGAAATGAAGCGGGTGAAGTTTTAAGGATCTGACGTGGAAACACGCCAAGGCCAGATGGAAATCTCAGCTGTCACCATCAGAGGTCATCCCGACCTTCCCAGCACAAGGTGGTGTGAAAATCCTGTGTACTGTTTATACAAGTTTATCATACCTATCCTTTTTAATTTAAAATAATTTTACTTTATGTTATTTTCTTGTTATTGCCTTGTCTTTGTTTAGTTCTACTTTTAATTAGAGAAGCCCAGCAGAGATGCCCCCGAGCTAATGTTGGTAATCTAGGCTTAAATTTCTAAGGGATTTGTTTAAGAGAAGCTTGGATAAACCTTAAGGAATCTTTGATAAGGCTTTGTTCTCTTAAATTATTTTGTTTTAAGACAATGTTTTCAGGAAGGACAATTCTTGCTGAATTTGTTTGTGGATGAGACTTTTCTAGTGGAGTTTTAATGGAACTGCTCATAAAATATTTTTACATGGTCTATTTAACCCTCTGAAACTATCAACAGCTCTGATATTATCATACATGCCTAATGTTGATAATGTTGCCAACAGAGAAGCAAACAGAAATGCCTCTTATATATCTAAACACGATGGGGTGGTTTATACCTTTCTTTTTTTTGTATATTTCAAATTCTTTGAATGCTGCTGAACATATATGTAGGAAGAAAACTTTAAACAATAGGAGTGTAGCACATGAAATAAAGAACAGGTAAGAAATGTGACCAAAAACATCAGAAAAGAAGTAAAACCTGATTTAGATCTCCTGAACAGATTAAATATACAACTGAAGAACCTCTAAATCCTACAGTCTACATTCAGCTACATCTGAAATTATAAAACCATTGCTAGATTTGAGGGATTTCTCCAGACCCTTCTTGTTACCTCTAAATCCTACAGTCTCAAGCTACATCTGAAATTATAAAATCATTACTAGATTTGAGGGATTTCTCCAGACCCTTCTTGTCCCCTTTACACCTCATGGGTTCCAGTGTCATGAAACCCAAGGACAGCAGTCCTGATGTGCTGCCAGACACCAGAGCTTGGAGTGGCATCAGTTTAACAGCCCAGGCACTTAAAATCTGCATGAGACTGAAATCCCAGACCTAGGCTAAGACCATAACCAGTTTATTTTATTTTCCTTGCCAAGGGGAAGCTTTGGAGGGTTCTGCTTTCAAAGCAAACCCTGATGTTGCCTGCAGGGGTGAGCACTGACGTTGCTCACCTTGGAGCCACATCCCTTAAGTGAAGAACTTCCCAAAAGGCTGTGCCCTGATGTTGTCTGCAGGGGTGAGCACTGACTTGCCCACCTTGGAGCCACATCCCTTAAGTGAAGAACTTCCCAAAAGGCTGTCAAGGCAATTGTGCAGATGTGGGAGGAGGGATTGCAGCATGGAAATCAGGGATTTCCATGGGAAACTTTTCAAGGAAAAAGCAGGAAACTGAGACTGGAGCTTTCATGGAGGTGATGGCAGCTGAACTGGGCCCTGAAAATCTTGTGCAGGTTGGAAGAGGTGGGTAGGACTGGCTCTTCTCTCCCCTTTAGTACAGAATTGAGAAGGATTCAGAAGGTGGCAGCACCTGCTTGGATCCAAAAAATAATTAAAATGGGCGTGGGGGAAGAAGGGGGGCTTATCCCACAAGACCTCTGGTACTTCTGTGCTGAAGGATGCTGCAGTTCCACACACTCAAAAGCAAACTTTGCTTTAAATGAAGTAATTAAATTCAGAAATTAACTGAAGTTCAAAGTTAGCGAGGTGGAATAAGCTGTAAGATGGTTGCTCTCAGGTGGATCTATCATGTGCTTGCCCTCGCTCTCCTTTTCCCCAAAACTTTCTGTCTCTTTCAGTGACAGGATACTGAACGAGATGACCTGTGGTGACATTGCCATGTTTCCAGGTTTGCTTCAAATCTTTTTGTATAAATTGCTCCTCTAATTTGAGTAGGATTTTTGTTACTTCATTTTTAGCACATAAAATCTGCAATTATACTCCAACTACAAGGAACTCTAGCCCTGAAAACACCACAGAGACAATTTCTAGACTAGGCTTCAACACTGGGAAGACACACCATTTAAACAAAGTAAAACCCATCCAAACCCATAAAATATTTCCTATGTTCTGATACCAATGCTCATGTAATTTTTCTGTTTTCACTAAAATTGTTTTAAACTGCACTAATACTCCTTATTACACATTCACTTAAAATTTTAGAAATCACTGGGCATACAAGGAATGTTTTTACCAGTCAGATCCTTGGGTATAAATTTCCTGTTAAGAAATTCATTATTTGCTGGTTACTGGTGGCAATATATTTATCTGATGCCTGAACATCTGCATGTGGATTTGCAGTGTCTCCCTTTCCAGGTGTACAGAAACACAAATCAAAATTCTCCCCATGTCCTGCTAGC
This sequence comes from Onychostruthus taczanowskii, assembly GCF_017590055.1. Classification (NCBI taxonomy): domain Eukaryota; kingdom Metazoa; phylum Chordata; class Aves; order Passeriformes; family Passeridae; genus Onychostruthus; species Onychostruthus taczanowskii. The sequence continues at coordinate 13,119,416 of NW_024498462.1, forward strand.
TCACAGATGAAAGTGAAGATAATGGTTTTGAAAACCCACTGGGTCAAAGGAAAAAAAGATAATTTATCTACATTAACATATCCTGTCTGTCCTGCCACACAGCCAGCACATAACAGCGTGTTACTAATTGAGTACCAGTTAATCCTCACATGGTTGTGAGAGGAGGAGAAGGAAAAGTACTTTGGATGAGTTTAAAAGCACAACCCATATGTTTCCCCTATTTTTAAGCACTTGTTCACCTTCCTTCTTCACAATCCTATATTTCCACCTCACCTGGTTAAGAAGCTGCATGCTCAAGTATCCGACCTGATCTCTTGCAGTAACGTTTGTGCCAACAAATTTAATTTCTTTTTTCAAAGGCATTGCGAGGTTTGAAGCAAACAATCCTCCCCAAGGCCCTGACAAGAGGAAAGGTAAGTGAGCTGGGTGCAAAACCCTCTGTTAGTACAGAATTTACTGAAAAGCACTTTGTATACTGAAACCACCTTTCATCCTTTTCAATGTGCCTGGTGGACAAGGGGTGAGGACAGACAAGAAATTCTGTCCATGACCAGTGCTGCCAACCATAAAGCATTGAGCTGGAATCAGATTGGGTTTTGTTTACTGCAAGGTTAATTTTTTATCCAGTATTAGTTCCATAAATTCCCCTTTTCCTTTCCTTCCTATACGAACAAACGTTTATTGGCATTTAAGCAACATAATAATATGTAACTTTACAGTATTTCTACCTTTAAAAAAAGCCAAATAAAGAAGTTGAGAGCTAAGAGAGTGTAACATTCTGCAGAGGGCACCCTCGGTACAGTCAGAACCCATCACCTTCTCCCACTGCATCCCTCCTCCATAGCTTTAACTCCATAATATCACATTTACAACTGTCAGGAATGCACAATAGCAAACGGCTTTCCCTGATGGCAGCAGAACAATGTCTGATGTAGACCTGTGAAAGAGAACAAAGTATGCCTACACAGAGTACAGGCATTTTGCTTTCAAAGATCAGAAATGCTTTTTGGCTTAATAACTTATCATGAATTAATTTGCTGTCAAGAACTATATACTCATAATAAAGACAGTGTCTATCTGCTATTATTATTATTATTATTCCATTTTCCCCTGTATTGTTCCTTTGAAGGCTTTTACTTACTCAGAGATACAGAGAAAATTCTCCATGAAGTGAAAAGATTGCAAGCAAACATGGTTTAGCAGCACATATCTGATATGGCATAATATTAAGACTTTTCACTGTTTTAACTTTGAATTCTCATAAACAAGGCAGGAGATACTGTCTTCATCAGAGGTGTGAGAAAAGACTCATTTAAATATTATCAAAAAGCACATTCTCCCTGCATTTTACTGCTCAAACTGTTCATATCCCATGCTCTGTGCTTTTTGCTGACACAGCTGCTTCTTGGCCAACTCTACTGCTAATATGACCTGCTCTCTTTATTTTTTTTTTCCTCCTGCCTCCTTCAGAACCATTTCTGGGCAGTTTCACAAGAATTTTGATTGCTGTTGTAAAGTTTATATCACTGCCATCTGACAGCTCTTTGCTGGCCTTGCTGGAATGAGTTGATGGTCTCAGTTAATTTCCTAACAGGCAGGTGTTCACAAGTTCAAACATCACCTCTGCTGGCACAAGGACTCCCAGCCAACAAAAATAAAAGCAGAGGCTCACCAGTGGGTGAAAACCATGCTTAAAGGGACACACATTTAGAAGTGCTCTTGGAAGGAAAGCTGAGCTTTGCAGATGGATTAAAAATTAACAGAAAATGAACTCTGGTAAAATATCCTGTAGCAAAAGATCTAAATGATGCCAGTGGATAACTTATAACGGTGTAGAAAAGCCAGAAGTACAAAAGAAATTGGAGACTAACTGTGCTGATTGAGTTATTTCCATACCCTTACCAATATCTTGATCAATATCCATACAATCAGACTGCTTGTGAGCTGTGGAAAGGAACAGAAGAACCAGAACCTGAATACTCAATTACTTGCTACTCTAAAACTAAAAAACTCTTCTTTGTAAATTAAATTCTCTTCTATAACAAAGTAATTTATACATTTTCCTTTGGGAAAATAATCAATTTTTAGCTAAATTCCCGGAATTCATTGTGCTAGGACAGTTTAAAGATGGACACATCAGAATAATTTGCCATTAGAAAACTTTCTAACCAGCAAAGAACATGTGGGGAGTACTGGGTAAGTAATTTAAGAACAGTGCAATCTGAATCTTTGAATCCAATTAAAATCTGACCTCTCCTCCAGAAATGGCCAGGAGCAGAGTTTAATACCCCTATAAAACCACCAGGATATGTGAATGCAGAACTTCCTCAGGAGATCCAGCCATTACCATGGTATCCCTGGTTCCATCCCACTGGAAAATGAAAGCAGCTTCACACTGACTGCAGAGCATTCTTCTGAGAGTAACTCCTGCCACTTCATGTTATTTCCAGTGTATTTTTCTCAGACTCAAGGAAAATTGCTTGCTCCTTGTTGATTAAATTGTGTCAGCAAGTGTTTTAATTTATGTGTTTTAGATAGCAAAGCAGAACAATTTCCATTCTTGGGCAAGGATAATCATAATTAAAAACACATTAGCTGATTATACCAAACATCCATCCTAAAAAAATACTTTATATCATGATGTATAAATTATAATTTGTTGACTAACGCATTTTGAAATGATACAACTTTATAAGCTGATGGATGGTTTTTGGCAATACCCCAACTACACAGGTCTTGGAGCAACTTGGTGTGGTGGAAAAGGTTCCTGCTCAGGACAAGGGGGTTGGAATAAGATTAATTTTAATATCTTTTCCAACCCAAACCATTCTGAGATTCTATGAAGAAGCTTCTAAAATAAAGACTGAAATATTTTGAAGCTCGGGTGATGCTTCGTTCATCCAAGGATGGATGAATTTCCTCTGAAGCAGACTTAGTACTTCCTATTTCTGTGTGGTAAAAATATCTTACTGCTATAATGAGATTAATACTTCCTTACAGATCTACTCATTTGAGCTCATGTTCAAGTTTTTGACATCCTCCACAAGCAATCATATCCCAAACAGGGTGTATTGCTTTAACAGGTATTCATTTTACTGAGCTCCACTATAATTTCTTAGTCTCACATGATGCCTCAAGATGTTTCACACATTCTGAAAAGAAAGCTAAAAGGGAATAATTTGCATATATTACTTAAGTTATACATGCTGTAAATATTGATCTGCTGATAGAGAAGAAAAAGGTGGGTTTTGGTATTTTTTTTTTTAATAAGCACTTGTATTTCTATAGTTTTCAAGAATATTTTTCAGGTTTAACTTGATGAAGAGATCCCAGCTCCGCTCACCCCTGAAGGCTATTTGACACTGCAGCCCATGACATTCGGTGTATATCATGGCAATTTACAGATGATGGAAACTCTACACTTTACTCTTTTGGAGTTATTACCAATTCAGCACAAACTGTTCAAACCTCAGCTGCTGCCTGCGTTATGCAGAGAGTGAAGCTGCATTTCACAGCTTTGACCCATTATTTCAGCCAACTCCCACTGACTCTCAAGGATGATGCACAGATACTCTTGGGAAATGTTTTGGGTAACTTTCAAGCCTTTTCTTCCCTCAGAAGTGGGAAGCTGTAATTTATCTAACATGTGAGAACAAAAAGAAATAAACAACTCTTCATCCCACCTTCACACCAACCCCCACTCTCCATTTGGGAAAGGTTCTGGTAAAGAACTGCAAACCTCAGTAAAAAGGAATAAGCACAAAGAAAGAAGGGCTCTCATCTTTCTGGCATCCCTGGTGCCTGAGCTGAGCTGAGATTCTGTCTCCCTCATCCCTTTTAAGCACCTCAGTTACACGCCAGGACTGGGCAGCACTTGCTGGGCTTGTTTTCAATTTTGCTCAAAACGCAGTGTCTCTGCTGAAAATGTCCAACGTGCTATTTCATATTACAACAGAACAAAACACTTTCCTCTACCAGGGAATACTGTGGGGCCCAATTTTTCATTGCTTGGATTTCTATTTTTAAGGTTTTTCCACCCAAACAAATGCTTTTGCTCTGACAGCGTTTAATAACAGGTTTGACCTTGGAGTGTGGAAGTTTAAATGATTTGGAGAACGCTGCAGCAGAAAATCAGGGGCCAGGGATTCTTTTCCTTATTTGAATTTTATTATTTTGGGAGAAGGGGGAATCCCTTGTTTCACAGCAGAAATTACTTTTGAGCCGCAGTGCGAAGACTTTTTGCATGAACGCACGAAGAGCCACAACTTTCTCTGCTTCCTGCCGTTGAAACAGAAGTGTCACCACAGCCAAAGCAACTTGGCTGCTTCCCCCTGGGAATGTCCCTGGAAATGTAGGAGAGAGAGCTGAGAACTGCTTCAGTGTGTGCTGGGAAAGGAATATTGTCATTATCCTAGCAGCCAGGACACCTTGAGCATCATCCCTCCCTGGCAGCCCCGGGGGCTGGCACAGCTTTGTGCGGTTCCTTGATTTTTCCAGTGGGTTCTTGTCCACCATTCCCAACCTCATTATCAAACCCCATTCCCAAGAAAGGCACAGCTTGAATAGAAGAGCTATCACAGAATGCAGTTGGCTGTATTTCATGTGTGGATTGAATGTATACACTTCTTTATACCAAATATGCAAGTATTTAACACAGATTATTAAACTCCCCAATATATGTGATCCTATTCACATATTTGGGGATTTGTTCATTTCTCCATTTCCTGTAAACACCCCACAAACTGTGAGAAGCATTAAAGAAACACACAGAGTAACTACTTTATTTTAATGCTAAGCGAGAACGAAAATTAACTTTTGTTGCTAAACAGAAGAAAGGTCCTGCGGTGAAAAAAAAATATTGTCTGAGTTATTACATAACTCAAAGATTAAATTACCTTCAGCTAGAGCTGTATCAGTCTTTTTTCTCCTTAAAATAATAATATCCTGAGTACAACTGTGTAGGTACAACAGTGGCACATGGCTCCTGACAGTCTAATCATTGGTTCATCTAATGATGCTCACAGGGAGTCAAAATGCTGCTGTTAAATCACTGCCCTGCCCTATTCTAAAAAGCCACCAGGTGAGCTCTTTCTGTGGTAATAGCAATGGCAAACACAAAAAGAATTTATAGTCAACAGATCTGCACACAAAAGCAGAGCTGCAGAAGCAATATTGATTGCAGCAGGAAAAAAAAAAAAAAAATCAGATGTACTCTGCATTACACTTACACAAAGCCTCTTATGCAATGTGGAATAATGTTACATTTCATGGAGGCTCATTCTCGTGATAAAACTCTCTCTAAATCTATGTGTTATTAATTTTCTGTACTGAGCTGCAACAATTTAAATCCATATAACTTGTTCATTCTAATAACTGCTATACAAAGGACAATGATCTCCATAGAGGATCTCCTTTTTTTTTCCACAAGTATACACAGATCCTGCAGAAAATCCTATTTCCATTGTGTAAACTCATAAATAGGAGAAAAAAGAGTGGAGAAAAATGAAAACAAAACCAAAGACAAATCAAGTAACTTGATCTTTTTGTTTTCTCTCTTGGAAAATAAAGGTGATGAAACAAATGATGATCCTTTCATTGTTCATAAATCATCTCCAACCTCAATAATTGTGATTTACATTCAGAGTTGCAGTTTAACTGCCATTTATGGGTGCCACGGGTAAAAACATCAAATTTATACTGACACTCACTAGGGATTTCCACTTCTAACAAAAAAATGTTGCTTAAAAAAAAATCAGAAGCTTCTGCATTAAAAAATATTGACAAAGAAGGCCTAGACTAAACAAAAGGTATCAAAAGCATTGCATTTAGAAAAATATTTTGTAATTTAAGACAGGTCTTGCAAAAAACAATAGAATTCATAGCTGATAACTGTCAGCTCTTCTTTAAGCCTGAAAAAAAAAAAGTGCAAAAGGGCTTTTTTAGCACAGATTTCCACACCCAGTCCTTTCTTAATGTTTCTGTGGAGCTTGTTGTATTTTTACAAGGTTTAGCCTCTGGAGCTGTGGCACCTTCCCTCCAAGGACATCCAGACCGCACACACTCTGACAATAATGGCACTTCCCTTCAAGAACAAGCCTTTCATCAGACAAGTACGACTGTCTGCCATAGAGATAATTTATTCTTTATGTATAATTGATTTGTGCCTGCACTTAAAAATGTCTTTTGAAATCCATATTATAACTAATACTGCCATATAATAAAAAGCAACACTTTTAATTTAAAGTTAATTATTTTCCATTATTCAACATTAGTAGACAAGGCAAGAACTCTAGCTTAGTGCCAGAACATAAAAGAAGTTATCCTGAACTTATAATACATGGGTTTAACAGCTTAATGTCAAGAAGCAATACTGTAAATTAAAAACTGAGTAAAAGGATTATGGTATCTCATATTTAGAAATTTCACATGACTACAGACAATTAAGTCAAATGAAATATTTTTGCAGCATTGTCGTGAAATCTGCAATTATAAAGGAAGCATTTTGATAGCAGTAGCACAATATTCTGTAATAACACTTTATAGACAGAACATCACTGTGGCATCTGAGGCTTGCTGCAATACACCTCTGCATTTTTCAGGGGTTGGAGGAGGTATTTCTATTTCTTGCTTCCTTCTGTCATCACTACAAGACAGCTCACTTCACCCACCTTATCTAAACCCCAGCTGGAATTGGGAACTCACAGGTGTGGCACAGACAGGGAGCCTCAAACACTGCAGCTTTGCAAAGGTGCTGCTTTTGAGGCCTCTTTAAAGTGACACTCTCAGAAATAGAAACCACACGTGGGCAACGCACAATTCCTTGCAGCTACTTCAAATTTGAAGAACAAAAAACACTTCATAAGCCATAATTTCAGTGCTGACTTTCTGCAAACATAAAAGTTTTCAAAATGAACCGAACACCTGGAAATGTGCATTATCTCCTTCTGAAGGAATCTATCCTCCAAAGAAAAATCATCCTCACAGTAGGCTAGAAGCTACTAATATATTACTAAATTTGAGAGATGGAGAATTGCAATCCCTTATGGAGTTTTTGGAAGGAATTTAGAGGACAGATTTTCCATGTTTGTGTGTTCCTTATGCCTCAGATTATGGTTATTCAAAAATCTCTGTCAAGAAATTCCCCTCAGGGAAGAGCTCTTCCTGGAAAGCTCCCACCAGAGAGCACAATCAGTATTAATCCACAGTCTGGATTCTTCTGTGCATTTGGATGTGCACTTACCATTTTATTTTTTTTCATTATCATTTTAGAAAATACTGGCTTTTATAGCTGGCCATCTTCTTGAAGTCCAAACCCCCTTAAAATCCCCATCCCCTCCAAGAAGTGTGCTATTCTTCCCTTCAACTCATTGTCAGGAACTCTCGGAATGGGAGAGAAAAACTGGAATCACTGACCTAATTATGTGAGTCCTTGCTGGACTGAGACTTATTCCCAGCCATAAAGCCCTGTCTCAGGGAGATGGATGAACTGCTCCAGCCTGTTTGCTCATTTCTGGAATACTCCACTGCATCTCAGTGTTCTCCCAGAACCCCAACATTAAAGACATTTATAATGCACACACCCCTCACTGCTGGCTCTGATCTGCTTTGGGTGCCTGACTGGAGAGCTCTCCGAGCTCTCAGGGATATTTAAAGAAACCAACTCACATTTACCACTGCCAAAGCAGAATCCTGCAAGTCCACGAGCCCCACGACATAAATCTCTACATTTGTGGCATATGGTTGCTTTTTTTTTTTTTTTTTTTTTTGACAGAATGTGTTGGGATTTTGCAGTCAGTCAATCGATTCTCCCTTCACAGATTGCAATCGTTTCATACTCTCATATTCCACATCCAATATTCCACTGATTAAACAGCCAGCTACAAAAGGTTTTAAATCTTATTTTGAGAGTACTCACACACATATACAGTGGAACAGACCACTGGCAATATGCTTAAGGAACTTTCAATCACATTAATTAACACCAAATAAGCAGTACAGCTCTGTGCCCACAGAAGCCATGGCATCCCTGCCTACAGACAGATGAACCATCACATCCCAATTCCTTCAGCAGGCACAGGAAGTTCTCAAAATAATTGCCCTTTAGTCATTACAGGACTACTTTTATTTTAATAGATGCTGGTGTGTGAAGGAAAACATAGGAGCAAATTTTATTTCTGAAATGTCTGTATCAATAAAGGTACCTAATTAAGGTATTCATTAAAATATACAAAGTTAACTTAGCAGGAAAAAATCTACAAAGTATTATTACATTTCCCCATTAAACTAATTTAATTTGGTTATAACGCAAATTCTAATAGCATGATATTGTTAACTAGTTCAATTTCAAAATGTCTTCTTGTGTTTATTTTTATTATGTTACTAAGCAGAGTAGCAATTGACCTAATTTTATTAAATAACATTTCTCAATCTGTTTAAAAAGGGGCAGTGGCCTACTACTGCCCATGGGCCCCGAGCATGCTGCCATTTCAAAAATTACAGGAGAGTTCAAATTTGCACCAATTTCACATACCAGCATTCAAAACTATGTATAATTTATTACTCAAGTCAGTAATTTCACCTGCAATTATGCAATTTGTGAGGTTAATATCTGTAGTCCCTTGTGAATAGGGAACAGGTCTCTATTTCACCAGTTGGGCCCCTGGCTCAGCTGGATATTTTTTATTATTGTTTTCTTTCATGTTGTACAAACGAACAATACGGACATTTTCAGTAGGACTTAAAATAATTATTTTATTTAATAATAAAAAAACTGCAAAGCTATGTTTAACAGCCTCCTAAAATGGAAAGAGAAGAACTTCCACAATAAAACAAAGTAATTTCTGACTTTCAGCTATGATGTTCTACTCAGACCATAGAAAATACAATATCTAAGGGGTGCCAGGGTGGCACATTCACAGCATCCTTGTCTAACCTGGACACGACTGCCCTACGGAAACCTCTTATGGAAAGTTCTGCAGAGATTGCTAATTCTGGGCTGCCCTGAGCCCCAGCATCCCCAAATGTTCCACATGTGCCACCAGCAGAGCAGGGCACAGCATTCCAAACAGCACCCCATGGAGACATCACTGTCTGTGAGGGAAGGAACAAGACATCTCCACATGCACTGTTGATGCCTCAGGTTTTAGCTTTGATATTTTCAGATTCTGTGCTGCTTTAGTGTGCAGTTCTGAGCTTCATATTAGGGGATGGTGAGCTCTGCACAGAGCAGGGAGACAAAACAATTCCTGCTCCAGCTGGGCACCAAGGACAAATGATCCAAATCTCAGGCCCAAGAGCACAAACCCCGTGGGCTGCAGAGAGAAAAACAAGCAGGATGGGAGTGCAGGGGCTGAGCTGGAATTGGACACTGAACTGCAATGTGCACATGGAGCAGAGCTGATCCCAGGGAGAGACCCCGTGAGCGCTCGTGCATTTTGGGACCATTTGGGTTCATCTTGGCTGCAGCCCTGGCTGGGCTCTGGTGCTGCCCAAGGTGGATCCATGGAGGAGATCCTTTTAATAAATCCCTACTTTATTCTCTAACTCTATCCAGCCTGTGTTCTAGGCCAACCTTGACAAGGCATCACTGCCAGCTGCATTATCGGGGTTTTTGACCTTGTGTGAACACTCTGGGGCAGGAGTTCAGCACCAAGAGCCCAAGAAAGCAGATGCAAACAATTGTAATCCCTGCAAATTGTGCAAAATAACTCCTGAACATGGCTCTGCTCCTTGGCAGTGTTAATTACCACCTCTGAGCCCTCCCTTCTCCCCCTGTTGGTGCTGGCATCTCCTCCCATCCCTTCACCTGCAGCTTTGTCTCTGCATCCTCCTCTCTCAGACAGCTCTGCATGGATCTCTGCACTGGGTCTGATCTGAGCTGCTCAACTCAGATCTGTTTCACATGGGGTGTGCATCAGGAAAATCAATGCTGACAAATTTCTCAGTCCAACCTACAGATGAGGTTCAAACCCCAGAATATTAGCAAGGTTTATTCACTGCCAAACTAGGATGTAACCTAGTGGAAAACCAAGTTATTTCTGTGAGTAATGCACAAACCATTCTCCTCCAGAGCTTTTAATCAAACAAACCAAATAAAATATATTCAAATAGATAATATAATCAGAACATCTTGCTAAGAAAAATTAAAATAAATATAAAAAAAAATATAAAAACACATGAAACTATTTGCATGAACTGAGGTTGTCCACTATTCACACATTTTTAGTTCAGTGCAGAAGATCTCAAAACGAAATATTTTGGTCACAGAGGTCATATCAGTTTAAAAGCTTCCATCTGCTCTGCCACATTGATTTTCTAATGCATATAACATGTTAAAATGAGTATGGTCAATAGTTCAGCAGACCATACAAACCAGAGGCCAGAAATGCTGCAAAGATTATCTCAATGCTTCACCAATCACAAGCATGGCCTAATGTCAGGAGAATAAAGGGATTTAATTCAATGACAAGGGATTAAGTTTTATACTTTACTACAAGTAAAGTTAAATACTACATAAGCAATTACAATAAGGGGAATATGCCAGGAAGTACCTCCAACTATTAATTCTGAAGAAATGGGTATTTCAGTTGGAAGGTGGATGTCAACAATTAAAATCTTAGGCAATCTCACCTGCACTTTCCCTGATGCAGCAGACAGGTGGGGAAAAGGCTGACAGTGTGAATGGTAAAGAAGAAAACTTCTAATAAATCTCCTCACAAATCTGTTCATGAGCCAAGCACACTTTTTTCTATCATCTGGTCCATTTACTTGGCTCATACAATACACCTACTACTTGCTGTCAGAGTCCAATTCCAAATAAAAATGTAAGAAGCCAATATCAAAAACTTGTTCTAGCTCAAACACCTTCTGGTACAAAATTAACTGTTAATTTTAAGTCTAAATAGAAATGTTGCTCAAAACAGGAATTACTTTGCTTGTTCTAAGCCAGAAAGGTGCTAGGACCAGATTTTATGAAAACAACACCAGAGAGTTTGCCTGGCACAGAGAAGCTCCAGCACACATCTCTGTAAGTGAGCACTGCTCCGTCAGCCTCACTGCATAATCAACCACAGATCATTTGCACATAAGAGATTTCGTACTGTACTTATGATCGATTTCCTTTTGCAGCTGTGGGAAACTCTATTATTTTTTCCCCAGTAGAAGTTATTCCAGGTGTCTTTCCCCTGCTGTCACCTAGCTCAGAACAGGTATAATATAATGGTGATTATCTGGTTACATAAACTTCTCATACTCTTCTTTAAGCAAAGACTCCAGAGCAGCAGGATAATACCAGAAGCTATGAAACAAATTATTTGACTTCCAAAGCTCTGAATCTCGTTTAGCTATTAATTAACTCAATGACTCTTACAGCATCTTCCTGCATTGCTGCTCATGTATCAATGTATGAGAAAGTAATGAGGGAAATTTGCTTGTTGCTGCATTTATCTGATAGTTCATTATCATCATCAGGGGTCAAAATATTCATCACCCTCCTGTAATAGGAAAGGAAAAAAACAAAAATACTTGTAGCACCAAATAAATGCTGGCAATTAGTGGCACAAAGATGAAACACCTGGATATACACTGAAACAATCACTCGTTCAACTCAGACACCTGTGTAGGTAAACCAGAGCCCAGATACTGAATTTAAAAGAAAGAATACCATCAATGACATCATGTTTGAAATCAGAAGTGTAATTAACTGAGAGCAGCTTATATCATGTCTGGGCTGACTGCACGGATCTGCAGTTCCAGCATTTGTCTTACAAGTTCAGGGCAATATTTCCAAACCCTCCCTGCTGCTCTGTCATGTATTACTGATGCTGTGGTGACTTGAGGTCCTGCTCATTTGTTTCTGCTTTTTTTCCCCAACAGATGAGAGGATCCAAAATCTGAATTTACTTCAGAAATTGACATTACAAAGCTGGAGACATAAGGTGAATAATTTGCTCTTTTACTTTGTTGTTAACCAGTACCAGAGTGACTTCAGTATACTGCATGAGAATGACTTGTTAAGAAAACACAAACTTATTTGGAGATCATGGACAATCAAAACTCCAGTAAATTTCACTGGTGTGATCTACATTCTCACTTCCAGGAATGGTGAAATGAAAATATTTGCCCACAAAAATTTACTTGTGTGAGTCTGTGATGGACAACACCTACCCATTACAGCACTGGGTATTTGAAACCTCAGAAACAAACAGCAGAGCCTGTAAAATACTAGAGGGGAAAAAAAACCCCACAACAAACAAACCATTGTTTTTAAATGCTAGAATGTTGCAAATGCTGATTTATTTCCACAGAGGGCAAATTCTAATATGGAATATTATTAATTAAGGAAACGAATGCTAGTTTTCCACAATACCCAAGATACAGCTAAAATAATGGAACCAGCAGTGCATGCTAACCAGAAGGTGTCAGAAATATTGGTTTTACCTCAACCCCTGCTCCAAACTCCAAGGAATATTGGCAGAGGTGTTGTTTACATCCCAAAGATTCTCTGTGGATAAGCAACAGACATTATCCAGAAAAGAGGAGGAGCCAGAGAGTGTCTGGGGGATAGTGAGGCTACCGCATAACAAAGCAGTAATTACTACAATAAAATATTCTTAGTAGCATTTCTCTAAGCTTTCTTAGAAAACTGTGCCCACAGACAGCAGTGGATCCAGCACCAATTCCAGACATTCTGCTGTAACTCCAACCTTTTATGTGGCACAGCAGAAATGCAGTTTATCCCAGTGCCAGGGTCCATCTGCTTACAAAGGTTGTTCAATGTCCTCACTGCTCACTGGTACAGGAATGCTCAAATCTGCAAGGTCTTTGTGATTCCCCTGGTATGACCTGACTGGCAATAAAATACTTCAGTTTCCTTCTGGAGTATTTTAACCCTTTAGTTAAAATAGATTTTAATATGCTGGTGGTTTTTTTTGCCTACAAAATATCTACTGCCTACAGGGTTGTTGCATTTTTTCATAAGTGTTTTATCTCAATGTGAAAAGAAGTGCAGAGAAATGGGTTTGCTTACAATTGGGAAGCAGTGATGAACATATCTTTCATTCTCTCTAGAATTTTGCTCTGTCTCTAATAAATACTGGGGAAAAAAGTACTTGAAACAAGTAGCAGCAAAGACTTTTTTGTTGTTGACAAAGCTGTCAAGATTTCTTAATTAAAAAAAAAATTCAAAACAAAACATATCTTTAACAAAGCTTTCTACGTTGGAAACTCACTTCTTACCCTTTAGTGAACAATTTGTTATGGAGACTTCATGCTCCTGCCTTCTAATTGACACATTTTTTATATCCAGAGTGTTTTTCTCTTTCTTTGAATATATCCTGTCAGGCAGGACTTGCATAGAAAACAAAATTAATTTGGTTGAAACCCTAATTTGATTCTGTTGATAAAAGAAAAATATTCTGTCAAATGACTCAAACCATTCTGTCAACAAAACATCCCTGGCTACTTTCAGATCTTTTCTGCGGATGCAATTTGCAAAATAATATCTTTGCTTGGAAAATAACTCATAATTTTAAAACCGGTGTAGGATCCTTCTCTGCTGAAGTGCTGAATGTCTTTGTGAGCACCTTCACCTCCCTGTGAAGGCCCAAAGCTGTGCATTTTGCAGATTTATATCCTCAGCCATCACATGAATTACAATGTGCTCTGTCACACCTTGTCTCAGGCTGTCTCTGGCATTTCTAGCTTTTATTACTCTATATCCTAGAGAGAGGTTTATCAGACAAAATAGACTCTGGTTATCTGTTGGTGGATTTAAAATAAAAGCCACATTTACAAATGAGACAATGTTATCTATCTTCCTGATTTTTCTAAGAACTCATCATTCTTGTAAAATTTCATAGCAGCCTTCAGCTTCTCTAGCAAATTGCTGTTCAAGAGAATTAGCTCTGGGCAAAGCAGAAACTCTCTGGTATTTCAATATGGTGAAATAATTTCACAAAATTGCACTTGCAACCTATTTGGGGGGAGCATTATTTATTTATTATTCACTTCGCTCTTATTTCTGCGTCAGAAATTCGCATCTGAGAGAGGAAATGATAGCAGGGATCAATGTTATGGTCATTTCACAAAGCCTGACTGTATTATTGGGAGTCATAATTTTCAGAGGAAGAGTCTGAAAAATGAAGCAAATTCACATCCACTCAGACACAGCTACAGTGGCTGTTCAGAACTCTCATTCAGTGATATTTTCGATTTCTTGGGTTTTTTCTTATTTTGAATGCTAAAAAGGGATAAGTTTGAAGGAAATGTAAATATGAATATTGACTGCACAGTGCATTGGAAATTTGTGCAAGCAACATCCATAACAACTCCAAGGTTCTTCAACTTCATTCATGCCTATAGCACAAACCTATAGGATATAGGATATGTATGTGCCTTACACAGCTTCTAAATTATTGTTCAGTTTTTAGAGTTACAGGTGACCACCCTTGTATTTTACTGTACCTTCTTTGGCTCAAAGTATGGCAGATGAAACTGAATTCTGCCATTGAGAGGAAACACCATCCATAGCATTTTAACTCTGGAATTTAATGTTCTCAACAAGAGCACCATGCTCTTCATACTTGCCCATCAAGGATTCTACACTTCCTATTAGTGACCAAAAACCAAGGTTTTTCCTTTTAAATGAATGTGGTTTTTGTTCTTTAAATAATATTTTTTTACAGGTCCCCACATGATTAGAAACATAAATTCCATGGGCTTCAATCAGGCTTCCACTCATGACTCTGTGGACTCATGGAATGCAGCTGCCTGTGCAAACCACATTTAGTATCAATTTCATTCTCTTGTAAAGCTACTTTTTGCCAGCACAATGAACCCTTCAATTAAAAACAAACCTGCAAATGAGTCAAGAGAAAAAAGGCAAATCTGCTGAGATAACTGCACTATGTAAATCAAAGTTTGTGATGAGCTCAGTGGAGAAAAACCAACCCAGAGAAGGTAAAGGTCTGTCTGACTATATTGAGGAAATCAATCCAAATTGAGTGCTCTTGTTTTCTCACACATCATAATATGATTTTAAGATCAGCTGATCTTACACACTTAATTAATGCACAAAACATGTTTGCAGTGGGGAGAGGGGGACAATCTATTGATCAAGAGATGCTGAGATAGCTCCAGTTTGTCACTTCAGGCAGCATTCTGAAGGACAGTCTATGTTCTCCCAGTTCCACAACGTGATATAAAGATATCCCACTCAGGTCAGAAATTTCCTTCAGGGCTTTATCAAATCCCCAGATTCCCCACATGACTTTACGGAAGATGTCAAGGCTTCGAAGAGGCATTCACATCCCCCCTTCACAAAGAAAATATTTGCTTTTACGTTCTGCTGCCAGGAGAATTAGTGGAAAATAAAGGCTCAGTGGAAGACAGCCGTGCTCTCCTCTTCATCCTCATCACAGCTGGGAAAAGGAGGACAGAAATATAAAATAATATATGGGAAATCCCTCAGGAGCTCTCAGGTGGGATTGGGCCTGAGATAAATTCTTACTCAACTCAAACCAACCTCTGCTTCTGACCCAGTTCTGAGAGCTCAGTGACTGCTGGGACACTGGCTGGGACATTAGAGGTGAAAGGTAACAAATCTCTGATATTTCCTTCACCTCACCCTATTTGTTTTATTTCATGTTTCCCTAGGGAATTTTGTCCTTGCTTTATAATTTAAAAAATCTAGAATTAGCTGGTCCACAGTAATTGCAGTTCTCTTCTCCTCAGTGTATTTATAAAAATATTCTCCAAGATCATATTAAAAATATTTTTTATTTTAATCACGCTTGGAGTTCTTTGCCTTGTCTTTTTTTCCTCCCCTGTATTTGAACTATCATTACAAACTCCATTAATAATGTATCATCAGACATCACCCAGTTTGCAGCGTTCAGTAAATTTAGTGCCAGGGCTGTGCTCTAAGTCACTCCTTGCACAACAGCCACATTCATAACTGTGACACTTTTGTCACAGACCAAGGACTGCACTCGTGAGGATTTACACTCACACCTTCAGATGGCTCCATTTAAAGATAAGGGATCAAAAAAGGCAAGCATTTCAGTGAAGGAGCCACAAAACCCATACCAAGGTTTCTCATGTTTCTTGAATTTATGGCTTGAAGTTTATTTTTATCTCAATTCAGGTATGCAGAGAAGGGCAAGAAAAAGCAACCTCTCTCTTCCTGTGGCAAACTTTTCACAAAACAGAAACTGTTGAAGGGTTATGGCAGAGTTCAAGAGCCTGGAGGGCAGCTCAAGGAAATATCACTGGGTTTACAGTTTTAGACTTGACCACCAGAACATGGTACCCTGACCTAGAGGACATGATCTCCCTTGTAAGAGACAGAACACAGCTACAGATGGAAAAAAACCAAACCAAACCTTCCAAAAAATGAAGTCTTCACTTACCATACAACCCAAATTGCTTTCATTCAACTGACTTATGGAAATTGAACTATTTATTTACAGTAGTGAATAAAACAGATACAAGAGTTTTGCCTTTCTAAGCCACCAAAGCCCTGGACATCATTTATTTTTGTCCAAGCTGGGTTTGAAGCACCCATCATTATCATCACTGGATCACAGAAAGGGCAAAGAATTAGAATTTTCCATATTTTATTTATTAAGTTAATTTGAACACTGAGCTATCTAGTCGGTTAATTAAAAAAAAAATCAAAAAAAAGAGAAGCAATGAGATAGAAAGAAAGGAAACCAAATGGAAACACTGGGTTCATTTTGCATTATATCAAATCTTTACTTACTATAATGATTAGCTGGATGCAATTCTAAGTCACTTTTTAATCCAGAATACCAGAGCCATACAATTTAATATAATTTCTAGCCATGCACTGACTTTGTATCATACATAGCAAGATATTTCATGCTCTGTAGAGTAAAAAATGTAGGTCAGCACCCAGAGGCTATAGTCAAGCCATGCTGCTGTGAGTTTAACATATTATTCTTTTGGGAAAATAATGAAACAATTTAATTTTACCCACACAAGCCAATGATCTTCAAACATTTCATTTTCCTAAGAGTAAAAGGAGACTGATACCTGATTGGTGTGAAAGTCACCCTACCACATGCAAAAAGTTTTCAGTAGGAAAGCAAGTGGGAAATGTTGAAGTTTTGCCTTGCTTGTAAATGGAAGGTGCTGATGTGAGCCCAGAGAATTTCAACTGATGCTCAAAGCTGGCAGTCTGTTCGTCCACCTGTGTGTTGTGGTTTGCCTTTTACCAAACCAAAGATCTGAGGTCAGAAGAGTGGTGGAAATCACAGAATCATGGAATGGTTTGGGAGAGACCCTCAAGCCCATCCAGTGTCACCCTGCCCATGGCAGGGACACCTCCCACCATCCCAGGCTGCTCCAAGCCCTGTCCAGCCCAGCCTTGGGCATTCCAGGGATCCAGGGGCAGCCACAGCTGCTCAGGACACCCTGTGCCAGGGCCTCCCCACCCTCTCAGGGACGAATTTTTTCTAGTATCTCATCTAAACCCTCTTTCTTTCAGTCCAAAGCATTTTCCCTCATCCTGTCACTACATGGTCTTGTAAGTAAACAAATAAATGACACAGAAAAGAGGGGGGGAGAAGCAAAATTCAGACAACTCCATGCAGTGCAATTTATTTGTTAATACATGTGAATATTGCAGTTCTTTGTTGGCCAAATAGGATTTTTTTAAATGCTGGAAATGTTCTGTGTATTGGTAACAAGCTCTGCCCACTCGTGGTCTTACCTGCAGTACCTCACCTCTGAGACAAACATCTCTAACAATAAGCACTGCAGAACTTGCAGGTGGGTCAGTTTGTATTAACCTTGCACTTCAGGAAAATACTCATTTCCTTCAATAGCTTTCGGCCAGAAAATTGGTTATGTGGCAGTCAGAGCAGCAAGCCCTGTACTAAATAACCAGCTTTGACAGGAAGGATGTTGCTCCATCTTACAGCACACAATTTTAGTCTGGTTTCTCCAGGGATGACAGCTCAAGGGAGAAACATCCAGAACAGGAAGGTTTTCATGAGAATTAACAGTGGGACCTGCCTCTAAAGTTCTGTTTAATGTTCTTCTCTTCCTACCATTTATGTATGGATACACTGAATATTTCTTGTGCCTGTAAAGATCTCAGGAGGCAAAGATGTGCACACATGCACAACAAGTCATGTTATAACAGGGGAAATATTTTAAACATTTATTTTCCACTGTTTGTGGCTGCAGCACATTTACACAAAGCACCAAATAATAATATCCTTAGTTAATCAGCACTTTTCCTCTACAGAACACAATATCCACAATATTCCAATAGAGAACACAGAAAGATGGGAAATAACACCTTGGGTGTGAATTAATATGCAACATCTCCAATGTTGCCTATGCAAACTGCTTTTGGTCCAATGCTTCACCAGCCATAGTTAAAGTTTTGCTCTGCAGGCAGTTTAAGACTACATAAATCAGTAAAATCAACAAAAAAAAAAAAAAAAAAAAAAAAAAAAAAAAAAAAAAAAAAAAAAAAAAAAAAAACAAAACAAAAAAACAAACCTGCATACAAACTTTCAGCCTGTTTTACCAAATAAGCTACTTTTTTGGCCTGACAAAGGCTGTTTGTCAACCTCTTCTTCTTCCTAGCACCCAAAAAAACTTGGAACCTCATGGACTGTGCCATCACTGTGCCTGTCCTCACATGGGTCACACAGATTGAGCCACGTAACAGCAATCAGCAGAAAGATGGGGCATTAATGAAAATTTTCATTCTAGGTGGCACATTCAGATCCTGATTCATATTCCTCACCTGAATCCAGCAGATGCACTGCAATCTAAATAACTCCCCTTTGGTGAATGCTCAATTTCATCCCCATGCTACTCATTGGTGAGAAAATCCTCTTCAAATGACCTT
Organism: Onychostruthus taczanowskii; assembly: GCF_017590055.1. Lineage (NCBI taxonomy): Eukaryota > Metazoa > Chordata > Aves > Passeriformes > Passeridae > Onychostruthus > Onychostruthus taczanowskii. Next base: position 13,138,305 of record NW_024498462.1, read on the forward strand.
ACACTGGCTTTAATTTCTAATGGAGAAATTAACAGAGGAATTGAGGTGTGCAGAGTGAACCTCATGAAAAAGGTCTGTTTGAATATACAGATTAAAAGTTAGGTAGAACCTTTGTGGTAATAACCAATGGAAAACATCATGGAAAACAGAGACCTGGGTAAATAATGGAAAAGAGCTGAGTTCAACATTCATCAATTTTAAGATATATTTGTCCTTTTTTTTTTTTTTACTCACTGGAGATGAGCATAAACCAACAGTGGTGCAGATTACCATTGAAAAACACAAGTGAGAGACTGTCAGTGAAAGCAAGAAAGGCCCAGATCATACAGAAAAACTCATCCTCTAATTGACTCACAAAAGGATTTATGATTCAACTAATTCCCCATGTTTATAACAAGTCCCACAGAAAAGAGATGATAGGAGAAAGGAAGAACAGTCCAAAAAACTAGATGGTTTTTCTTCAGTTAATTTTTCTTTTTCTTCAGTTAATGGTTAAATTCAGGTACATTTGGGATTCCAAACTTTTGGGCAGAGACTTCTCAGGCAGCATGGGCTGGCTGCTTATGAGACCTTGTCACATGAAATAGAAAAGGTTTTCCTTCAGATGTTTCAGCAAAATACTGCAGTGCATGCTGGCCATCAGATGAAATTAAGCATATTGCTCTTTGGCCATTAAAATGAGCAAGCTTCCCAATCTATCCACTCAGTAATTTAAAGCCACTTCATTACAGCAGTGCCTTTTAAAAAGTAATAATATTATGAGTGCTTCTAGTTAAACTATTAGGTTTGTCCCTTCTTCCAATTAAATTTACTCACTTAGGAAGAAAACACGAGCACATCTGAAACTGAAATTATCTTCGTCCTAGGAACATTTACACAGTTCCTTTTCTGAGAATGTATTTTAACACTTCAACAAGAAAAATCTGCTCACGTGAAGATAAAACTCAACACCAGGGCAGCATGAACATGTGCAAGGTCACTGTTCTGTGATTCAGTCAGAGCACTGCAAATTATTTGTCTCATGTGCAAAATGCTGAGTTGCTAATGGCAAGATTCTCAGCACCTTGAAGCAAGGCAAATGTAGATTTCCAGTTTCCTTAGTCTGTGAGCCACAAACCACAGTCAGATTGTTGTCAGGTACCCTTAAAAATGTCACTTATATGGACATCAGTCCTCAGGACACAGCCAATGTTCTGACCATTTTCCGAGCATACAAATTTTAAGTTTAAAGCCATGCAAGAATAAAACACAAAAAAAGAGAGAAATAGAATGAATGCCTGAGTTGCTGGTTGCATTCTGAAAGATTAAGACTGAGGAATTTAAAATGCCTTAACAAATAACCTGTACAGATATCAATCCCGTTTTATAGAATCCTGGAATCCATAAGAAGGAACATGTTATTCCAACACCTCTGCCATGGCAGGGACACCTTCCACTGTCCCAGGTGCTCCCAGCCCCAGTGTCCAACCTGGCCTTGGGCACTGCCAGGGATCCAGGGGCAGCCACAGCTGCTCTGGGAATTGCTGTCCAGCCAGAAATTCCTTCCCAATCTCCCATCCATCCCTGCCCTCTGACAGTGGGAGCCATTCCCTGTGTCCTGTCCCTCCATCCATTGTCCCAGACCCTCTCCAGGCTCTGAGCTCCCCTGGAGCTTCCCCTCTGCAGGGGAGCACCCCCAGCTCTCCCAGCCTGCCTCCACAATGGGTGCTCCAGACTTTAGAACATCTCTGTGGACTCACTCCAGCGTGTCCACATCCTTATATTGGGGGATTTTAAACTTCCAGGCCTTTTGCTGCTGCTTCTTGTAATAAAAACACCCTAAAAACAAACAAAAAAACCCAAACCCTTTACTTCCTTTCCTTCTCATAGTCTTGTCTTCAGTCTGATCAAATTATGTCAGCCTCACCTTAAATGCTTTTTTGCATTTAAGAAAGTTGCTTTATCCAATTTCCTTCCTAATCCAGGTGAGCTTTGCACCACACACATTGCACTCAACCCTTGGACATAAATGCATTTGCTCAAAATAGCAGCAGTTATGCATATACATATGTATATACATTTATTTCACATGTCAAGCACACTTAGATTCACAGAATAATTTTCTAAAAAGATAATCACACGAGATCTCAAAAAAATTAATGGTTATTATCTGAAGACCTGGCAGCATAAATAGACAGACCTCTCTTAGGAATGTAAGTATTCTTTAATGATGACTGAGAGTGCCAGAGGAATTCCATACAGGCTTTAAAGGAAAGAATTTTTCTTCCAGGATATTTCAAAGCAGGACTAGCTTCATTTTACAACAAAGGATGCTGATGTGAAGGACACTAAATGACCCAGAAAATTTCTCATCACTAGTCAAAGTAGTAACTAGTAACAAAGAGATACAGAATCCACTTCTGTACTCTGAGCTCCTGTTCAAAATAGCCATTTATCCCTTGGGAACACTAAGCAGGAGTGGGGGAAATTTAAAAATCAAACATGAAAAATATAGGCAATAACAAACAGAAGAATTCACATTTTTCAAGAGGGAAAAAGCTTCTGCCTTGACTGAAGACAGCATTTTATTCAATATATTATAAATCAAACACACAGAAATTTGCCTATATCCATGCATAAAATAAACACTATTTTATGCTGTTTAAACAAAACGGATGGAGTTGCATCAACACATGGAATTCAAAGAGTCAAACACACAAAATCAAGTGAGCCCTGGCCTTTGGTCCTGAGCTTTGTACAAAACAGAAGTACAGCCCTGTACTTCAGGCAGTTTACAGAAATGATGATTAGATTTCATTATCTCAAGTACTAACAAATTAATTTCTTAACTGATATATAGAATTTTTTTTTAACTTCTGGACATGCTAGAATTAAAATATTGGGGAGGTGGAGATGACAGATCTACAGAAAATTGACTCTGGTGTAGCCTGAAAGTCAACAATGAAATCAGCTGTTGCTACAACAAGGCAGATCTGCTGACTGCAGCACAGTTTGGGCAATATTCATTATTTGTCTGTGTAACTATTGTCTGATATTATACAAATGCCTATTTTTATAAGCAGAAACTGGGATTCTCGCAGCTCCAATACTCTGATTTATAGGACCCAGTTACTCTTCCTAGGAAACAAAAACCAAATTGACAATCAGTTCATTCCAAGCTGTTCCAATTATGGAGTCACTTGTTTTGGAGCATGAAATGTTGGAATATGACACAAGAAAAGTGCTGGAAAGGAAATGGTTGTTGACAGGCTCCCACTTATGGGAAATGGGGAACATATCTGCTGTTTTAGGGCATTGTTAGGAAACAGCCACTCGAGTCTCCAGAGTCTTTTTCAGGATTCCAGGGAAATATTGGAAGGCTCAAACTTTCTTTTCTCTGGGGTTTTTATTAGAAGACATTCATTCAAATTCAAACACTCCAATAAACAAGCAGGCAAGCAGAGTTAGTTACAAGTCCTCAAGGTACTACAAACCACGAGTGTTTAGTATCTCAAAACTATTCAACTCAGCACAGATTCATTTTTTAGTGTAATTTAATGATTAATTACCCTTTTCTCTTTTTTTTTTTTTTTCTTTTGCAATGCTATAAATTCCTTTAAAGCCTACATTCTCCACAAATTTCTTTACACTACAATAATTATCAACCCCTTTTCATTAAAGGCCTCTCTGGCTATCCAAGGGATGAACCTGTCCTTATTCCTTGACACCGTTTATTATTACACACCCTTGCGACCAACATTCATTTAAGCATTTATGCAATAAAGAGATGTGTTCAAAGCATTTTAACAGAAATTTGGTTAATCCAGAGGAAATTTTGTAATTTTGGTGATGGCAGCCTCAGCACCTGCATTCCAGGTGTCTTACAACAATACACAGAATAACATTACTGCCAGTAAAATTTATTGTCAATAACTTAATTTTCTATAGGAAGGGAAAATACGTTCTGTCTTCCACAAAAGTCCTTTGACTGCTAATTTTAAGAGTATGTTAAAATGATTTTTTATCTCATATTTGAAGCATCTATATTGATAATGTTAATCACATTTTCTCCACTTCTTCCACACTATTTAATGTTTTTTCCATTTTCCAATGACTTTCTAACAGATATTTTCTTTGATTCATTATTTTATTCAAAGAAACATCACGTAGAACATTTGTAATGTATTTTTCACTTTCTATAATGTGTATTTATTTATGTATTTACTGTGATTTATTTATTTTGGCAACTAAGTATTTATTGATAAATTTGCTATGTAACTTTGAAGAGCAAGTGAAGAAATTAATTTCTATTGTACTAACTTAAACACTGTTTAAGATCCTTTTGTTCTTAGATAAACTACTGAAAACCATTATAAGATAAGACAAATTCAGTATAAATTTAGAAATCACAGATCTAAATACACAGACCTCATTGGGAACAATCTTTAGAATTTATTCTGAGTTGTCAGGGCTCAAACAAACATCTTGATATCTTTGATAAGGGAAACAACTTTGGTTTCCATTTCTAGATGTGCTGCTCAGTCTTGACTGCCTCATGCTTTCCTAGGGTGGGTTAGGAGAAGATTTCCTGCCAAGAACTTCCCTAAAATCCCCAGAAAGAGCAATGTGCACATCTCTTGGCATATGGTAACAACGGCTAATAGAAGGATGAGGAAAAAAGGAATTAAGACATATCATAAGGTTGGGTATGTGTATTGAGTAATTCTTGTGAAACACTGCAAGCACTAGAGAAAACAACTGAAAATAAATAGTGCTTCTCTCCTTCTGCCCTACAGTGAGACCTCATTTTAGTGATTTCATATCTCTACCAAAATGCTTTCAATCTAAACCAGCTTTCTGGTCGTAAATGAATAATTCTGCAAAATAGAATTAGCATTAAGCTTAGAACTGGAGAGGAACTTGAAAACAAGCACGCTGGGCTTTCCAAAAATCCTTCTAGTCACTCTACAAGGCAGCAAGACAAGCACTTTTTTTTTCTGCTTAAAGTGGAAATAAAAACCACAAGACTCATTTTAAAAATCACTTGAGTACACAACTGCTGCACAGAGACATTTTACCTTGAAATTTCCCCTCCCATGGCCACTGCACATTCAGACTGCAGCCAGCTGTCTGACATCCTTCTTTCTGATAGCTCCTCGTGAGGCAGCCCTGGAAGTCCAACTGTCCCACTGTTAAAGCCATCTTTATCCCCCTTCCCCTGGTTATCACGCACTGGTGTATCACAGGAGCTGCCAAGGAGCCAAAGGAGCCTTCTGGAATAAAGCACAACTCCCTAGGGCTTGTTTATAGATGAACATTGGGCTGGAATAACTCAAGATGTGAATTTAAACCATGGGAACAAAACCATGTACAAGAGCACAATCAAGTTATTTTCTAATTCACTGTGAGCTGGCTGTAAAAAAATATTTACCTGCAGAAAATCAGTAGGCATCATACAAAAATTTGTGTACACATTGAAGTCACCCACTGAAACATATCAGCTACTACTGGTGGGTGGTACAAGTGGCAAAAGGAGGGCACTGCTTATTCAGATGGATTTGGGCAGGCTGGAGAAGCAGGCTGCTTGGGAAGCTGGTGGAGCTCAGCACAGGTGAGGGCAAAGCCTCGGATCTGGGCTGGAGCAGCCTCATGACCTGCTGAACAGCAGAGTATTCATTGTGCCCATCGCTCTGCAGTTCCAACATCTGATCGTTCCTCTGCTGGATGCTTTTCTTGTTGGCTTTGTTACACCTCAGACTGGTTCTGTCCCCAGGCTGCTCTCCCTTATCAGCCACTCACTGACCAAGATCTTGAGTCATTTACGGCCCTGGGGTCTCTGGAATAATCCTGTACTGGATCAAGGCCAGCCCAGAGAGCACCAAGGGTTTGGTGACCCCCTGTCCTCAGGTAACAATGCAGCAGAAATAAATCCACCAACCTGCAATTTCACTAATGTCACTAACTTCAAATTAAGCTTTTTTTGGGGCATCTCTGAATTCAGCCCTACAGTACCAAGGTATATTCATCTACTAGAGAAAGTTTTCAGCCCAGGAAATGAACTTACTCTGGCATCATATTTGAGGTGATGTTATAATCATTCACTTCCTTGCATAATGTGTGGCTGATTACAAAATCCTGATTGCAAGGTAAGCAAGTAGTGAGGGCACTGCCTATGCTCATGTACCAGCTCCTAAAAAGATCCCTAAACACCTATCAGGACTAATGACATCAAGGAATGGATGAGTCTGGCTACATTATACGTGACAAGGACAAAATTTACCTAAATCTACTTTCTTAAAGACATTTACAAGAACAAAACTTTGCTTGTGAGAGCAATAGAAAGAACAGAGGAATTTTGAAAAAAAAAAAAAAAAAAAACAATTTCAAAATCTTAATTGCTAGTGTGAAAAGACATGAGGGTTGGGTTTGTTTGTTTCCTTTCTCCACTTTTGGCCAGAACTGAGGGTTGAAAACATATAAACTGTTCCTATAGGAAACTTGAATTGTAAACAGAGAATTTTGTTGCATCTGTAAAATTTTCTCATCTCCTTTGGAATTTAAAATTCTGTCAAGACTTGTGTGGTGACTTAGGATCTCAGTTTGAAACTGTGAATTCCAGAGGCATTAAAAACTGGGCTGGTTTTCCATATGCTGGAATCAATATCATACAAATTTGAATTTGCTATAAGATCATCTTGAAGTATCACAAACGTTTTTTAATCCTCCTTTAACACAATACAGCTGACATGACCAGTGTTATGATCAGAAAAAATGCCAACAGGCACATCTGTATATGTAGAACTCACTGTCTCAGTTTCAGATTCAACAACATTTAATGTTTTAGAAATGTTATCTGATTGTTTTCTTGCATGTGAAGGGAGAACTAGCTCAGAACTGCTGCTTCTCATGCCAGAGCTGTTTATCATGACAAAAAAAAGAATCATATTTAATACAGTAAATTATTTACCTTCCAAAAACTACAAACAAGAACTTAATTTCAAAAAGAAATTAATCCCACTTCTCACACCTGAAAGTGTAAAACACAGAGGATTTTGTTAAAAATCTCTTTTTCAGAAAGTTTTTAAAAACACACAAGAACATTCTTTTTTACCTGTGTGCCACGGCCACGAAACAGCTGCCTGGTGTGTACTTAGCAAAAGAATAGTCAGGAAAAACCACTCTATGGAAACAAGTAGTATTTCTTTTATAAAACAGGGCAGGTTTTGAGAATGGGCAGAATGCAGAGCAGAGAGTGCTGTAGAGCTTTTGTCAGGGCTCATTTCAGATCACCTGAATAGCTCATCACAGCTCTGGCAGTCCGAGGCTGCAGAACTATTCCAGCAGTTTGCTTCCCTCCTTTGTACCACGCATTTTGTACTGCTCACTCTTTTCCAAGTGCAGTTAGTAGATAATAACTACAGCTGGGTGAAGGTAACAATGCCTTTTCCCCATCCTGTGTCTATGAAGACAACAATCACACTGGGCCAAATTAGGAACTCTGCCATAAATAGCCCACGAGTCTCACTATCCCAGCTCTTCGGTGTACTGGGTTTCTTTAATAAATTCAGAAGTTTCCCACCATTTGTGTCAAATGCAATGTTTCAAAGGAGCCCTGCACTACAGAGCAGAGCTCCAAAAGGAAAATGTACTTCCCAGTGCAGAGAGGAAAGCGAGCCTGCCTAGCGCAGCCTGAGCTGTACTTTGATGCAGCTTTATGCACTCCTCTCTTTCATTTACCCAAAGTTAACCAATTGATAAACAGAAAAAATGTATCCAGGAAACCAAAGATTATTCACCGGGGAGAACAAATTACAAAACTGTTCTTCGTGCCCGGTAATCACTTAAATCACAAACCATTAGCAGCAATCACATTGATCACAGAAAACAACTCTCATCCCCAAGAAGGAGCCACTGTAATCCCTCAGAATGCAGACTGTGAGCAGGTGGATGATTTAGTACTGCTAATAAATAATTTCAAATGGCTACTTAAAAATAGTATTGATGGCCACTTCACTGTGAAGATTTGACTACTGAACAAAGCAGGATTTTAACAAAACCACTGCAGTGGAGCTCCACAGATAATAAAGGTGTGGTAAGAATTTAGTGTACATACACACTGCAAGGACTTTGAAGAAAATACATTGAGAGATAAAAAACTTTCAATTGCAATTTGTGAATAAATATTCCACCCGAACACCACAAAGTCCTAGTGATGAAACCACTCTTTATTAAACTGCCAAGACGCATAAATATATACACATGAAATTTCACATCCACTTCAGAATCTCAAGAAGCCAGAGGATACAGCCACTGCCATCATATATACACATTATATATATCAATTTACGTGTTATAAAGAGGTTTCTTAGGATTTTGAGGAATATCTAATGAGAAATTCCAATTCTTTGCATTATTGACTTTTTTGTGTTCTTTAAATTGCTGGAATGATGGATACATGAGGCATCCAAAGAGATTACCAGAATTTTTAATATAACATCAAAGTTTTTGTCTCTTCTGTAGCTCCCCCCTGTTCCTGGGGCCAAGAGCATTCCTCTCTGCAGTAGGTACCTGTGCAAGTGCTTGAACTTAACAGCAACACACTTGATCAAAAAGGAAAGCAAGAAAATGGGCCTCAGGATAAGCCAACATAAATAACTACAGCTAGAAATGAAAAATTGGAGGGAAAAAGAGGTCAGAAGAGAAAAACAGCAGTAACTGATAAGAAACAGTGTCTGAAACCAGCTGGAATAACTACACTAAACACAGCATCTTCCTTTCTATCTCTTTGAATACTTTTAAATACTTTAAATGTAAGTCTGCTTTTTCTGCAACCCGCCAGATATAAATGAGCTGACATCATTTAGTAATACAGTGTTTGAATGCTACATTCAGACACACATGGTTATAAAAGAAAATAAAGATATAACACAACAAGCTTGAAAACCATAAAACAATCTTTGAGAGTAAAAATGTGGAAACAAGTGGCTAAGATGAAGAAAATCCTACAAGTCCATAAATAACAATCACAGGAATCACTGCTTAATTTAGTGCCTTTGACATTGCTGTTATCTGATCCTGGTCCTAGACTGCTCCACAGAAAACCAGAATTTAATATTGAAGATAAAACCAATAGCCTCCTATAACTACATTAAGTCAAATTAAATTGGTATTTCTGTTCTTCCTGGTACGTAGCCATTTGTTGCAGTTACAACGTCCATGGCTGAACACGTGGCATTCATTCTCCAGCCTCTGTAGCGCTGGCAGAACAAGCTGGTGACAGAAACAGACAGCCAGCAGCTCTGAAATCTGCCCAGAACATCTGACCTGGACTGCAGGAAGCACCCAGAGTTTTCCTGAGCAAGAGGGGCAGGAGCAGAAGACCTTTGGGGGAGAACAGAGCAGCCCAGCCAGGTGCGGGTCACTCCCCCAGCACCACAATCCCTGCTTTGGGTTTGCCCACATCCCTGTTGGATCTGTTCATGAATTACCTGTGCAGGGGTTCCTTCAACCCCTTTCTGAACCAGCTGAACCCATCTTTCTGTCTCCTGTGTCCAGACTTCTGAAGTTTTCCATGCAGAAGGTCTTTGTAGGATGACCCCAGAGAGGCTGTGGCTGCCCCACCCCGGCAGTGTCCAAAGGGCTGGAGCTCTGAGCATCCCAGCCCAGGGGAGGTGGCCCTGCCCATGGCATGTGGGTTGGAACAAGATGAGCTTAAAGATCCCTTCCAACCCAAACCATCCTGTGATTTAAACCGATGTCTTACCAGATTTAATTAGTGTCGCTGTCTCGATTGCTGTAATTTGTTGAGTAAAACTCCTATTTACTTTGCTTTTATGATTCCATAATCTTCAATTTTCCCCACTGCAACCTTCTACTCTCCAAAGTGGAGAAATTTAGCCCTTTTAGCCTTTACCTACAAAGAGGCTTCCTCCATCCTCTGATTTATTTTATCTGTGATGTTCTAACTTTGCTGTGTCCTCCTTAGAACACTCGATATACGAGCATAAGGTTTTAAATAGCCTTTATCTCTTTCTCAATACTTTCCTGATAATGCCAAAGGCTTTTTTTTAGAGAACAGGTATTCCCTGAGCCAGCGATTTCACAAACTGTTAGCAGTGACTCTAAGTTCTGCTTTCTGAAATCTGTCAGCATCTTATCAGGTTTAGATATTTTTTTTCCCTCCAGATTCAATACATGAAATTTATCTGCAGTGAAACTCATATGGCACTTCTATGCTCATTCCTTACGCTCTGTGTAGTCCTTTTGGCACAGCATTAGCCTACCCAAAAGAGCCTGCTCATCTGCAGCCTTGGAGCCTTCACTGCATACAAAATCACTAGAATTTAATTTTCTCCTTCGCAATTCAGTCTGTTTCTCTGCTAATTTTTATGAGAGGCGCCCACTGAACTCTTCAGCATTTTCCACAATTAGGCTATTGATTAGATTACGTTTGGATTGGAAATGACTTCTGAGCTATCTGCCTGCTACTCAGGCTCCTAAACCCAGCTATAACTTGTCCTTAGCTAACTTAAGGGCTGGAAAGCACCACAGTATTTTAGACATCATCTCCCAGCTCTTTGTACCTCAGGCTGCAAAGAGGAATGAAATGATGGTGTGTGAGATTTCTCCCAAAACTGAATTTTGGGATGATTTTACTGAATTCCAGGCCTCAAAGATAACTAAGGCTGGGTCAAGGCAGAGACAAATTATTTAGCTAAATATCTAAAGCCCTACCCTGGCATCTCCAAGGAGGAAATCAGTCAGCATCTGTCTGCCCAAAATTCTGTAAGTACAATTTTTCTTGCTGTTTTCTGGATATTTAAGAACATCTACAATGGATACATTTAAGGTTGGAGAAGAAATAAATACATACATAATTTTTGAGAGAAACTTCAGATTTTTGAATTGGGTGAGTAAATTGTAATAATTTCACTCCCTATTCTTTTTGTCTTTGCCGTGCTCCAATTTTTAAAGAGTTTTTTATTGTATTTTTTTAAATTTGTTTCCTGGGAATTTTTTGAAGAGAAGGAAAAATGTTTATTAATCATATCTAAGTCATTGTTATACTTCAAAATTTTGTAATGTCTTCATTCATTGAAGGAAAAACAGCATTACAGGGAAGATTGTAGCTCCTCAGACATTCTCAACAGTGGCTGATGTTGAAACCCAGACCAAAATCAACTTCTCACACCTAATTCACTTCCCCGATGCAGAAGTGCCATTACTTTTACGTTCTTCTCCACGGATTTGGGAATACAGACATGTTTTTATCCCCTGGACTACAAGTAAACAAGTGCCCAGTGAATGGCAGAACAGACACCAGATAACAATAGCTGGATGTTCTGTCAGGAGCAGCAACAACCAATTACATAAATTTCCTGGAGATCAAAGGTCACTAATAATACTAAGTGACTTTTAGCTCATTTATATTAAATCTTGGTGAATAAATGTAGGGCAGTGTGAGTCTCTTAGGAGAGCACCTGCACTCCCATCTTGACAACAAAGCTTTCCCTAATTATGGGAAGATGCCGAGGAAACTTGTGCACTTGAAAATCCTGGATGAGACACAAACCTCTCTGCCACTACAGCACATCACATCTCCTCAGAATGTCACTTTTCATTTTCTGGATGCTGTAAAACTCCCCTGTGTGGAGTAAAATGCCCTAAAGCCCTGGGAGTTGGGCAGTGATTTGTTCAGCTTTGCTGTCTGTGACTGCAGAACCAAGCAGTGATCGCTCCTTGGTACGGTTTTTACAATAATGTAAATTATTGTAAATGAGGTTTGTCTGTGCTAGCAAAGGTGCAGCTCCCAAGCCACCAGTCTGAGAGACTGCTCTACATGTTATGTTAGGACTCTGCTAAGTTTTTTGATAGAAGGTCCTTCAATTCAATAATGCAGCTGGGTTATTTTTAATGAAAAAGAAACAGAGGAATGCAAACATACATTAAAATATAAGTAATATATTTCCACCAATACAAAGCAATCCAATTCTATAGACATCTCTGGGTTTTACAACCTTTCCTGCTTTTCTTTAATTGATAGTCAACAGGTCTTCCATAAAGCAAGAAGCAGACAGGAAACATTACATTTCTTCACAGCTCATTATCTTCATATAATTTTACATTTTTACTCTAGAAACACCATTTTATGTACGAGGCATAAACAGCAACCAGCTAACAACCAGCACTGGCAGGATGGCATCTAATCGTGGGACCAAAAGCAGAAACCTTCCAAAGTCATTGGGATTTCCCATGTAACAAAATACTGGGCTGAAGTGCTGCCACTCTCCTCTGCAATGCTCACATTCATTTTCTGGATGCTGTAAAACTCCCCTGTGTGGAGTAAAATGCCCTAAAGCCCTGGGAGTTGGGCAGTGATTTGTTCAGCTTTGCTGTCTGTGACTGCAGAACCAAGCAGTGATCGCTCCTTGGTATGGTTTTTTTGATAGAAGGTCCTTCAATTCAATAATGCAGCTGGGTTATTTTTAATGAAAAAGAAACAGAGGAATGCAAACATACATTAAAATATAAGTAATATATTTCCACCAATACAAAGCAATCCAATTCTATAGACATCTCTGGGTTTTACAACCTTTCCTGCTTTTCTTTAATTGATAGTCAACAGGGTCTTCCATAAAGCAAGAAGCAGACAGGAAACATTACATTTCTTCACAGCTCATTATCTTCATATAATTTTACATTTTTACTCTAGAAACACCATTTTATGTACGAGGCATAAACAGCAACCAGCTAACAACCAGCACTGGCAGGATGGCATCTAATCGTGGGACCAAAAGCAGAAACCTTCCAAAGTCATTGGGATTTCCCATGTAACCAAATACTGGGCTGAAGTGCTGCCACTCTCCTCTGCAATGCTCACAAAATCCAAATGGATGGATTGACCATTGCTCAAATGATGCTAAAACCATGGGGGGGAAAAAACCACCACCAAACCAAAAAACCAAACAAAAATTGAAGCAACACAAAGACCAAATGGATGGATTGACCATTGCTCAAATGATGCTAAAACCATGGGGGGGAAAAAACCACCACCAAACCAAAAAACCAAACAAAAAATGGATTGACCATTGCTCAAATTATGCTAAAACCATGGGGGGAAAAAAAGCACCACCAAACCAAAAAAACAAACAAAAATTGAAGCAACACAAAGACCAAATGGATGGATTGACCATTGTTCTAATTCTGCTAAAACCACTGCCAAAAAACCCTCAAAAATTGAAGCAACAGCTTAAAAAACGAGTCAAATGTGACATATATTCATTGTCATGTACCTACAAATTATACCAGAAACAAAGGTAGAGGCACTAAGAGCACGCAAAAACTCACACACAAATGAAAAATAAAGATAATTGTAATGTTTCAAAACTGGTCTTTACACTGAACCCATGAGGACAGGGGTGAGTATAAAAAAATTAACACTTGTCATAACAGGTTTTTTTTCTTCTTCTTGCATATTCCTTCTTAAAAATTATACAGAAAAGGTGATTTCTGAAGTTCACTTTTTTTTTTTTAAAAAGAAAAACAGTACCTTGTTCACCCTTCCCTAAAAATTTCAGTAAAACAGTTTTCACAGACACGCATGTTCTGGCAAAAATTTCATCTGCTTCCCCCAGACCTACAAACATATTAAATTAGTAAATAGATTTAAAAATACAAAATCAACAAGAGGAAGTTAACACTTCCACAAAATATGTTTACTAACCACATAGGAAGAGCTATTCACAAGGGGAAAATTCATTTTAGAAAGCTAAAATTGAATTTCTTTTCCCAGAATCTAATGCACTAAATCACTGAATCGTATTTTGACTCAGGGCTAAACTGCAGTGCAGGTAGACACTGCAATACTAATTCTAACTTCAAGTGCTGTTCTGAAAATTCTGTAGAGAGACAGATAATTTTTAAGCAGAACTTCCAGAAATGGAGAAAATTTATTTGAATCTCGCCTTCCTGCAAGTGAAGCTCTGAGCCTTTCCACTGATGGAATAAAACACAGCCCTGTTGCAGACTGAAATGTTCACTGGATTATTTCTAGCTACAGCTGAGACAACTGCTGGAGAATTATGGTCAGGATGACTGCAATCAGCTCACGAGTCAGCCTTGGATTTATGGCCTTCCCTCAACAATTGCTCATGGCCTGACACCTCACCCAGCCGTACAGAGATGGTATTGCTGGCAAGAGCCAGGGGAGCTGGGCATCCCTCAGCTGCCCCAACACTGCAGGGACAGGCAGGGGAGGAACCACCTCTGCCACAGCCTCTTCCACCCAGTGATACTGCCTAACTTGCCAGGCTTAGATCTTGGCCTCCTCAGATCTCTTGAATATCTGCTTCCAATGTTATGCTGTTTTATGGTGAAGCCTTTTCTTCCACAGCCATCATAAGTGCTCTGTTGGAAGGGAGCTCTGACCTTGGGAGCTCCCCAGAAAGGAGAGGACACCATGATTTCTGTGCTTTTCTCTCCCTGGAAAGGAGATGACACCATGATTTCCGTGCTTTCCTCTCCCTGGAAAGGAGATGGCACCATGATTTCTGTGCTTTCCTTCCCCTAGAAAGATGGCACCATGACTTCTACACACTGCTACACAGGCAGATTTTCAAATCAGGATAAAAAGCAGTTCCCAGTCCTTGCCTACCTTCTGGTTTTCATATCAGAAAATTAACTTTCTAAGCTCCTTTTGGCCACCACTGCCACCTGGCACTTATGGAACCATAGACTCAATCTTGGGAGTTGGAAAAGACTTTTAAGACCATCAAGTCCAACTGTCAACCAGTACTGCCAAGTCCAGCACCAAATCACATCCCCAAAACTTGTAAAGACCTCCAGGGATGGTGACTGCCCTGGGCTGCATGTGCTGGGGACTGACAGCCCTTTCCATGAAGAAATTTTTCCTCAGATCCAATCTGAATTCCCCTGGTGCAACTTGAGGCCATTTCCCCTTGCTTTAGCACTTGTTATCACCTGAGAGAAGAGTCTGACCCTCACCTCCCCACAATCTCCTGCCAGCTGCAGAAATATTTACTGTTGTCTTTCAAACAATTATCCAAAAACATCAAGACTTAAGTGAACAACAGTTCAAATCCTTAGATTTGGGCTCCCACTGACTTCAGTGTGAATTGGATAAGAGGGAATTTTCAGATTGTTGTTATGCATGCTGTCATCTCATTGTCAAAGATGAAATGCCAGGCAAAGTATACAAAGAACACTCTTGAAGCAGAAAAAAATCCTCCACTGCTTGAGAGAAAAGACCCTCCAGGCACTGATAAAGTAGGGCTTAGTGTCATACTTTTGTTTTGGAAGGATTGCAAGGACTTAGATGGATTTTTTCATTGGGCAAGACTTAAGGCTTGATCAACACCAAAAAGAACTGATATATGAAACAGGACTCGCAGTACTAAGCCTCCACAATATGGTTAAAAGTTATTCCTGTTTCCCTTGTAAATTTTTCTGTACTTTTTAATTAGACTTTGAACTACACATAGGCCTTTTTGATATTTTCCACTTTGGTTTTCTTTAACTTTACATCCATGACAGGAGTACATAAAGAAAATGAAAGAAGTTAACAGTGATGAAAACAAAGGAAGAAAATATTATTTATAAAGTTCCATTCAAACCCTTCAGATCTTACTGTGGAAGGTGATATTTTATCTTTAAGAAATGTTAGCTGTATCAAACTGACTGATGTTATGGTCAGCTTTATTAGAAGGGTAAATGAGTTGCAGTGATAGGCTAGTTGAGTTAGGAGGAAAAATGAAATTTTTCCTTAAATTCTACACAAAGAAAATAAATCATAAATAAAGAGAGCAAATATCCAAAAGCAGCTGGGCAGCACCTTACCTTGTCCTGGCAGGAGGTTTACACTCCAAAAAGGCAAAAAGCAGAAGCAAAATTGTACACATTCAACATTTGGTGCATACACATGTTTATCACATTGACATTTCTTCTGAGGAATGGTTGATCTTCAGCTCAGGAATGTTCAATATTGGCTACAGGGTTTTTTTCAGTAACATTAGAGTTGGGAGAGTGAGGCTCACGGGCCCTGGATCAGGAATGTCACGAGCAGAGCTGGGATTAAAGCTGGTCTAGTGACACCCTATCATTGTGCAGAAGTCAAAGAGCACCAACAGAATCACAGACTAGATAGCCATGAGATAATTAATTAGGTCTAGATAGCTACCCAGACCTAATTTGAGGTTATTAGAAGATGGAAAACACATGATTAATGCCCATCTTTGCTACCACAAATTTTGCATCCCTATTAAATCTCATTATTAAAATCAGACAAGGGACAGGAAAAGGACGACTACAGAAAACCCAATCAGAGGAGGAAAAAAAAAAGCACATTTCCATTGTAAAGCACATAGTCTCTCCAGCTGTCTTCCCTTCTGTGGTGCTAAAGTGTGACAGCACAAGGCTCCCCATGTTTGGAGAAAAAAGAAAAGTAAAGGGCTTGCTTCAAAAGATCCCAATTGTACTTGGAGAAAAATATGCAAGGAGGAAGCTGAGGAGAAGACTTCATAATATTATTCAGAGACTGATTTAATCCCTTCAGAATAAGTACTTGAAATAATCTCTTGATTATGAAGAGAGAAATAGGAAGGTAATTTCTCTCAAGATAAAAGTTAGTTTTAATGACTGTTCTTCCTCCTCAAGAGGAAAACACAATTTTACCTGACATAAAGAATTAGACTATTAACAAAAAGAAAAAAAAAAAAAGGGGAAGGGGGATAAAGAACTAAACCAATCTATATATTCCTAGAAATGCAGAACAGAAAGCAGGAAAAGCTATTTTACATGTTGCAAAGCAGAGGCTGTGAAAAGACTCTTGTAACCTTGACTTGAAAGTTAATGATCTTGTAATAGTGGAGTTATTCTTAAAGCATAAAAAAAGACACAGCCCCTGCATGGATCACTTGTGTCACTCTTGCTTCCCATGCTGGGACCAAATGCTAGACAGAATTAGTTTCACAACACAGTAATTCATAAGCCAGACAGTCCAACTGTGATCTATCTCTTGTGCAGCCATTATTCAAAAAGTCACAGCAACTCTGCTGTGACGTAACGTAGGAAACTGATGTCCCCCAAAATCCATGCCAAAAATTCCATGAGGAGGAGACATACTAGCATTGCTGTTAGGGAGTTATTTAATTTCAAGGCATGGAGTTTGTACTGGCTGCTATAAGCCACTCCTAATGACCAAGAAATGGAAATCAAACCAAACAGTGGACTTCAGAAATGCACATTCCTCCTCCCCCCCTGAGCACTGCTTAACATGCAACTGCACTATAATGTTTCTTGTTAGGCAGACAGCCTCAAATTAGAATTGTGGGAGAAGTGATTGATGACCTGGGCTCCCACAGCCTTTTCAATGAAATATATTCCATTTCCATTTCAAAATATGTTTATTATGAATTATTGGTTTGTCATTGGACCTGATGAAAGTAAATTTATACGAGCAACTCGGACCCCTGCAAGGGGAAACACTTTAATCAGGTAACCTTTTCCTCAGTGTTTTCCATACTTGATGGAAACAGACAAGCCAGCTAGGATTTTATTCTTTGCATACACAACTAGTTTATTGATTGAGCAATGTTTTCTCGTTTGGAAGCCACTTATTCAAAGTCTAAAAATGCTATGACCTCAACCCCCTTCTTCTTAGAATAAATCCTTAACATCAGTGTCTCAGGCAAAACTTTACCCTATTTGTGCAAAAGGATGAAAAATCACCTGAAGATCAGATAAGAAGAAACATTTTTTTCCAAGACTTCATTATAAAAGAAAAATTTCATCAGAACGGTCATTCAAGAAGAATGTGGCAGAAAAATTTGTGTTAAATATGCTTCAATTTAAAGAATTCCAGTTTTCTAAGCAGCTTTTGTCTGAGGTTTGTTACTCAAATCCAACAGAAGAAGAGAGAACATCCTGATGAGTGACACAATCACTCCACTGCTGAACCACGCAATATTCCCTTCCACAACACAGCTGCCACACTGCCTCTGCTAGGCAACTTGTGTCACAGCAGAACACAGCTTTTGTCACCACATCTCGGCCACCAAAAGAGAACTGTGGCATCAACAAACCAGAAGAAGGTTATGGAAATGTTTTCCCCTGTCTTACACAGCACTGGGTATGCAGGCAGGAGGGTTTGGGTTTTGTTTTTATTTTTAAAGCAGCCATAGTTACCACTGACCCTCTTCACAGGGACTTTCTGGGGGACATTCAGTGCCAGGGTGGGAACATATCATACACAAGAGCCCCTCAGCCATCACCTTAAACCCCTCAGAATCCTGGCACCAGTTGTTAAATGAGCAGTTTGGCTGACCATACATCTCATTTAAAGTAGAAACCATTCCTTGCCAGAGTGTGATGAAATAATTTCAAGGCCTGTAGCAAATGATAAATTAGTTTGCAATTAAAAGCATGCAGCAATCAGTAAAATGCTCCCTGTGGAGAAATTAAAGGAGCTTCTAAAGTCTAAGGTCACTGCACAGTACTGAAGGTCCATGTCAGCACAAACACTGACACATCCTCATTCTCCTGATATTTTACCACAGGCTTCTGCAAACTCCCCATTCTTTCTTCTGGTCATTTCTATAACCAGGGCAACTTAAAAACCAAGTTCTGAATCCAGTATCTGGCTTAATTAGGCTTTTGCTTCCCTAAAAATGGGACAGCTTCCTGGATTTGTGGTATTTCCTGACAATCACAGACAAAGTGCTCCTACATTATTTGCCAGTAGTCTTCAAAGTCATTCTCTCTATTAAAATTGAAGATACATATTGTCTAGAGAAATATAATCTAAAAAAATAAATAGAATTAAAGTAGAAATACACTAATTATTCCATTTTTAAATAGAAAATAGTCTAGACCACTCCTGGACAGCATGCATCTAAGTTTACAGGAACAGCAGCAGTATCTGAGCTCCTAGAAAGAGATTTTTCCTAAAGAGTTAATGATATGGATTTTCGTGTCATTAGGGTTGCATATCACAGTTTCTGCTTGGAGATTATTTGCTTGAGCACACACTAGAGGATAGCCAAGGCAAAGAACTGCTTTGAGAGAGCTACTAAATGGTGCAGTAATAGTCTAAACACTGGCAAACGTTTATTATTCCTGGACATTTACTATTCCTGGACATGAGGAATAGTAAATAGGGAAACAGTCATTCCACAGACAGCATGACTTGAATTTGTTAAAGTGTTTCTGATATGGAAGGAATATGTGTCTTTGTTCACTGGAAAACAGCTGCTCTCAATCAGCTCCATAAGTGTGTAAAGTCCTCCTCTCTCCATGACAGCATAAACTTAGACTGATATTTCATGGGAATTCTGCACCACTCCTGAAGCTACTGAACTCTGCTTTCCTTTCCTCACTTTGTTCAATGCAGGGTCCCAAACTTCTCCCAGACAAAGTGCACACACGCTCAGGAAGTCACGAGGAAGAAAGGGATGGGAAAAACTGGAAATGGTGATCAGAAAAACATAATTTCCTGGTCCCTTTAATTATTCATCTGATTCAAACACATGCATTTGGGTTAAAGCTCCCTCTCCATACTACAGGCCAAGCATGGAATCTAATATTTTGTCTGGCTTTGCATTATTATGTACCACTGACATGCTGGATTTCAGCTGCTTTCTCTCATGGGTTTCTGGCCAGACAGTGCTAGTAATCCGATTTACTCCAGAGGGTGATTTGTAGATATCTAATCTTATTTCTGTAAAAACTGAGTGGTGTGTAATTTTATATCTTCTGTGCTGGATGCTAGTAAATGTACAACTAATGTGATATTCCATACCTGCACAGAGGGGCTGAAATCTCTGAATACATTACATGAAAACTACCTGTTCATTAGAGCACAGAGTTCAAACAATTGTGCTTCCAGGTCTACCTTCTCATGAATTCATCAGAGAAGCACAAAATTGAAACCTAAATCTACAGTTTTAAGAAATATTAGAAAAACACTGAGTAAAATATAAGATTCAAAAGAAATTGTTAGATAACTTTTTGAATGTACAGATGCACACACATGTTTTGCTGTGCTGTTTTACTACCTCTGATCAAGGGTACTTAAAGGTAGAAGTCAACCAGAAAGAGGTTCGTGAATTGAAAGGAATCTCTTTCATCCCTTCTTCCATGACTGTGCCTTTCTCATATCTTTAATATATCCTTATGTGGCTTCCAACAAAAGATTCTAAAAGATAGGTCTGATTTCAGTTTCAGGTGGCAGTTTTAACAAACCTGTTTTTCTCCAGGTGTATACTAGACTTAGGTGAGCTACAGAGTGATACAGAAGCAAAAGGGATTTGATATCCCTGAGAATAGTATCAACAGAAAAATGAAAGAACAATTTGCTTCTCTGTTTTGAGGTTTTTCCCTCTTCAGCAGAGTAGCACAGCTATTAGACAGATTTATTGATGGCATAAATGATTATTTCAGCAGAAATGGGAGGGAGCCATGGATCAGCATTCACACCTCATTTCCCATCACACCCCACCAGACCCTGTGGCCTCTGCTGCCACGCACTGAGGGATGGTGCCAGACAAAGAGAGAGCAATGCCCAAAACACAGATATTTCTTTCCTCATTTTGTCACAGGTAAGAGCATAAATTTGCTCCCCATATGTACAGAAGTGTTTGTTTGCTCTGAATGTACAAAGCAGCATTGCCACAGTTACCATCTGCCACTTCGTCAAGGCAGAGACATGCAGCTGTTGTTTTTGCCTTTTCATTTTGGTTTGCAACCTTTTCTCGTGAATTTCGTGCAACATAATGTAAACTATTACTAAGTGATTTTCCAAGTCACAGTGAGCAACAGTTTTATTTTCAAGGCAGCCTCAATCTTTCCTGGTAAAACTTCAGTACCCAAGTAAACTCTACAACTCCAGTGTCCCCACGTAGAAGTGGGACGGGAATATTAAAAAGACCAAGTACAGAAATTACTTGACAGTGCAAAAAGATGAAAGCATAAGAAATCAAAAAATTGATAATTCATGTTTCTTTTATATGTAACTGACATCAATTAATTGAATTATTTAATTTAGATCACCTTTCAGGGAGAGCTTTCTGCAATTGTCTGAAAAAGGTCCCCAGTGAAACCAAAGGAAGGTTTTAGGGAGGAAAAAAAAAAAAGGTAGGTTTTGTGTGAAAGTTGTAAGAGTTACAGCATTGACCTGTGCTCTATCTTTGATAAACACAACATCCACAAGTGAAAAGAATAACTGTGATACTTCAAAATACCTTTTTCATCATCCCAGTGTTTGGCAGAGACGTGAATTAAAAAGAGGCACCTTGTCTAGCCACCCTAAAAACTCATACACATATATCCACTCCCATCATGAGGAAGGTGAGAATAACAGTCATTTAATTTTAAGTGGCTCTACTCATAACAGATCTCTTCTGACAAAAATTTCCTTTAGGAAGAATGGAGAATTTCTCCCAAGGGAAAAAATTCAGACATCCACCATACCACCAGCTTCATTTTCATCCCCAATCTACACCCTTCAGGTACCCCAATCCATTCATTTCCTTCCTACATAAACATTTATGTAGTACATATCTCTCATAAATGAAATCCCAAAGCAATGATGAGCTTGCTCTAAGAACAACTTGATAAAGATTATTATTCTGCAAGGATACAGCCAGCAAAATAAAACCATCTTAAAGCCAGCATTTGGCAGGGGCTATCAAATCCAGCTTGTTACACAGCGTTACCATCGTTTATAAAAGTGCACTCTAATTAAGGTAAATGAGGTAGCAAGAACACAGTGACATTGGTAACTTAATGACCCATGGCCAAATTATTTAAAACTTCTTTGAAGTTCAACTTAATTGTAATAGATATAATATGGAAGAATTTTTAAAAGCCCTGGATGCCTTGTAGAGTAACCTTAATGATCTTTTTCTCCTCTCCCTGATATTCGTGGTGTTTGTGTGCATGTGTTTAGAATGCTGCTTATAATCCTGGTATTTAGTATGGAAGTGAATCCCAGTTTACAGCTGGTGCCATCCAAGCAGTAAAATGACATCCATGTTCTCCAGGCCCAGCACACTGCCATATTTTAAACTAATAAGGTACAAGAACTTGGCAGTTATTATGGGAAAGCTGGGTTTTGACCAGATTTCCATTCTGTCAAATGAGATTTTGTCCATGCAAAGAATAATATTTTTCCATAATGTAAAAACATGTTCTGAAAAAAAATATTTTAAATACAAAGCACGCAAAAAACCACTTTAAATTAATTACCAACATAACTGTATTTTGCCTTGTTCTAGAAAGCAATCTCAGAAGCACCACAGTGTACTGTGGGCTTCCAACCAAAACAAAAGCCATTAAAAAACTAAGCTTTACTGCAAACAGCAAGTTTAAGTTACTCTGGAGATGAATAGTGAAATCTAACATACTTTATTTTTCTTAGCTGAATGATGAGTGCATTGTTTTCATCTGCAGAGTGAGACCTGATGTCTAATATGAATTTGTTATAAAGCAGAAATAGGCAGAACATTTTTTCCCCAATTACTTGATTATGAGTTCCAGAAGGAGAGTTACTTCCCACACATTGCAGAACGCTCAGATCTGTTTAAGGCCGTTGGTACAAATCACAGAAGAGATTTGGAGCATTCAGAAAAGATGGGCATGTTGTATTTCCATAGTGGTTATCAGAGAGAAAAGAGACAATCAAAAGCACATTTACAGCAAGCAAAACACGTGGAAAAAAAAAACAACAAAACTTCAATCAGCTCAGACTGCAGCCTTGTGATGCCTGACTGCAAGAGAACTCTTGCACACAGCAAGTTCACCCATTAATGGGAGTTCGTTAATCACCACATCCTGGAGTTAGAGAAGGGCTAGGATGCCCTTAATACCTTTGGAATGATCTCTATTTCACACAAGTCAATAAAAAGATCCACTGCTACTCACCAAACCCCTCTGTTAACATCACTATCCATCCTCACTTCCAGACAATGAAATTAATGTGAATGCTTTGTAATCCTCCACCCACTCCATGATGAGGATGCTGATTTCATCCTTGCATTTCAAACCACCCCATGCTTCAGCCTCAGCGTGCCAAGCACAACAGGCAGGGGAGGTTTAGCTCTAATTCTGAGCTCAGGCCTATTTTGCCAAGCTGAGTTCTACAGAACAGGGTTCAGAAAGATCAGTGATGGGCTGTACTTACCATTTCACAAGTTACCTCTTTACCTCTTTCATCCCTGTGTCACACTGCAGGTTTTTCATGCTCTGCCTTGTTAATGAAAACATCTTTCCCCCTGCTCGTTTGAAGGCCTCTTGAAGCATCTCTATTTTATTTCTAATCATGTCTTTTTCCTGAATAATTTCAACACAGCTCAAATCCACAGTACTGCATAGCAATTTTTCCCCTCAGTAACACTGCTTCAGAGCTGACCAGTGGATTATAGGACAAAAATACTACTAGTGGAAAGGACTCCCTGGAGCAGCAGGCCAGGACTGTTAGAAAATCCATCATATTGCCTAAATTTTCCATAAGCTGATGAAACTACATTCAAATGTAACTATATTAAGTTAGATCATCTAACTACTGGTTAGATTTTATTTTCTTCTGACACTTCTACAAATTATTATTCCAGAGCTGTCTTTAATTACCATTATTTTCTTGCATGACAGAGTTTATTTTAATTTCCTCTGAAACAGTCATATCCTAAAACCAAAATTTAAGGAGAAGCAATATGTGCAGTGAGGAGACAGCAGTCCAAAGTGAGCACAGCCTGCACAACACATCAGAGGCTCTGGATTTGTACACGGGTCACTGGAGTTCCCACTGCTCAATTATCACATATTTACTAATGCCAGCTAAAATGGAATTAGCTTGGATTTGCTTACTTACACTGTTAATCATATTTCCTTCAGCCACACAGACAGATTACTAAACTGAGCCTTTTAAAGTACAATTTTTATTAGAAATACTTAGCAAATGCTGGGGCAAGTGGCACTTCCAGCAGCCATTTGGAGGTTTCAGTCCCTTGCCACTGTCACACGCTGCCTGGGCAGGCAGGAAATCACAAGGCTGCTCTCCTGGGCACAGTGGGGCTCTGATCTCTGTGGAGCTCCCAGGCTTTCACTTTACACACAAAGAGCAACATTTCCATGGGCTGATGCAACCTTTCAGCTATAAATATTAATGCTATAAATAAACAACATAAAAACATATGAAAATCCCTCTTATTGGCTAAAGTAACAACTAACATGGTGAATGTATTTTAGAAAACCCACTTGCTGCTTTTCTTTGCAGAATATCTGGCCAAATCTAGCCCTAAATCCAGTATTATTACCTCCATGATGATTCTGGAATGTCCTCTGTGTAAGTTACTCTCAAAATTTGCATGCAATAAATTGAATATTCCCTTTGCTCTCTTTCTAACCCAGTCTATGGTGGTTTTAGCTCCAAATTTGACAGGGATGTTTTTAATGCTATTTGCAGATTAACGCAAACCGGAAATTTGTACTGCATTTAGTAGAAGTATAAAGCAATAAAAAGGCAAAAGCAACCCTACTGTGTTTGTTGTTGGGATTTTTACGCTTTAACCACACAGATTCTCAATCTTTCTACAGTCAGTTGAGAAAGATAACAGATATTTACCAGTAGTCTCAGCACTGTCTTTTCTCTTGATCAAACTGAGTGAATTTTCTAAAATGCCTCTATTGGAGGAAAGATGCTTTTTGAGAGCTACTTCTGGAATTTTGTAGAGACAAAATTCTTCTGTAGAGAGAGCCTTATCACTAGAGGTGAAACACAGGACAAGCTAACAACGTGTTGGAATTTCTGAGAAAAAAGCAAGCTCAAAACTACTGCAAACAATTTAGGGATTATTTTCCATTTGCAGTTTAAACTCAGAAGGGAAGCTACTGTAGTGCTAGAATGGCCTTATCCTCCTCTTAGATATTTTAATGTTATTTAAGGTGGAAACAGAAAAAGAGGGATTTGCCTTTTGGAGAATTCCTACTGCAGTGCAGGCATCTTCCCTTGGTCTTTTCACAGGGTTTGTACTTCAGCAGGGAGAAGCCCTCTCATGTAACGGAGTTTTCTGCTGGTTTTGTCCATTAAGGAATTGCATGTAAATAAAGGGACTGGAGCTCCTGTTTCTCAGCAGATCCTCCTCAGATAAGGAGATGTTAATCTCCTTATCTGAGGAGATAAGTCATCAGATAAGGATGTTAAAACCCATCAATATTCATTCATAGCAAGTGTTGGAAAACGATAAAATCTAGGAGATATGAATGTTATGGCCAAAAAATGCACTGGTACTGATGTATCCAGCACTGAAAGAGAACTGAACTGAGGATTTGGGACATTTGATTTCTGTACACACAGTGACCAAAATCAGGACTTTCTATAATTAATATAAACCACATTTTATTGCACTTAAACTTTGGCTCTTCCATAGAGAAAGTTACAGTGCATCCAACACACTATGGTGTATTTCAATGTTTTACAAACACTGAAACACTCGGTTATCATTGTGGAATCACTCACTGGTATTGTCTGAAACATTTCTTTTGACTGAGGTTAAATGGCTTTAGGTAAGGCCCATGAAAAGCAGTTACAAACTCTGAATAGCCCAAATTTTTGAAAGAATCATTTACACCATAGCTGTTTCTTCAATCCATCTGTTCTGTCTTGAAATCCCACAGTGACCAAACAAAATAAAATCAAGGCAGAGCTGCTGTTGAGTAGTGATTTTACCATTTATCCCTTTTCCACTGCATCTGGCATTTCAATATCCCCAGAGCAGAAGGGAGCAAAGGGCTCCTGATGGCTGAATAAAACCCAGGGAGCATTAGTGGTAGCACATGTGCATTTGCACTCTGATTTCTAACATCACACTTAATCTATTCCTGCTTGAAAACTCTCACTTTGAAATACTCAGGGGATTTGTTCTCCTTATTTTCCTGAGCTGGCATGAATCAGTGTTATTTGTTAGGGCTAAAATGCCCTCAGTTGCAAAACCTTTTGAAATTTCATACTGTGAAATAAAATTTATTTTATATTCCTTAATCTAACAACTTAATCTGCCTCATTATTTTTTTAAACAAGGCCTTGCTAGATTTTTTTTTTAATTATTTTACTCTTAAAATACAAATATCCCTTTTTATGATGTGTCTCTGCAGCCAACATGTTCTGGTCATTGATAGAAAAAAAACATTTGGGACAATGTTTTTTTTTTTTTTTAGCTAAATGCTAAAGCAATCTTTAGCCTATTTCTACAGTAGGAACCAGCAAAAACATTAAAAAAAAAAAAAATCAGAGTTCACAAACAAGTGCACATGGATAGCTAAAACAAAAAAGGTAAAATGTAATCAATGCTTATTGACTTTCATATAGGATCTAGAGACTTTTTTGCTTTAAATTTGTTTTACACTGACATTATAATTGGCTTCATTAGTCTTGAAAATTGTCGCTGCAAGTCAGACAGGCTGACTGCCTGGCTCCTGCAGTTAGAAAATAGCATTAGAAAATGCTAATTGTTAAATGAAATTTCAGGCTAAAATATCCTACATTGAAACACATTGCACTTTAAACACACAGACAGAGTTTTAGAGCAAGCAAATAGAATGGGGATTTTGAAATGCAAACTCAAATCAAGACCAAAATGGAAAATGGGGAATATTGGAACTTTTAAGTTGAGGCTGATTTGAAGAAACACATACACGACATATTCAGGAAACACTACAGCTTCTAATAAAATAATTTAATGAAAAACAAACCCTCCATGCTCTGCTAAACTGTTATTTTGAACTTCTCTTTTTTTTCTAAAATTTGCAAGAGATAATATACAGCACAAATCTTAAGGAAATCTTTTTGATCATTGATAACGATGTGTATTGTTGCCCAGCAGAAGCATGGGAAAAAGGCTTTTTTAAAAATTTTGCTTAATTCAATAGTAAGAACTTCCATTAATGTCTTCTTATAAGGCAAATAATTTATTGGGAGCTATGATGGAGGAAGCAATAATGAGAATCTAGCTTTAATAAATTATTTGGATTAGTTCTTCATAGGTTTCTGCTATTTTATTAAGTACTTGGGCATTCAAGTTTTCCTCTCTTTGTCATCATTTTTCCCCAATACTTCCCCATTAAAACATTAGCTGAAATTGAGAATGTTTGGAGAAAAAGTACAATCCTCTTATACACAATGGTCTCTCTAAAATGGGCTCTTCCACCTTTTTACTCCTTTGTGGCTTCCTTAGACTCCTCATACCAAATTCCTGCACAGCAGCATCCCAACACAGGCATTGCAAAGTTGAGAGAGAACTACCTCTAAGTGAAATCCAAAACCGAATAAGTGTAAAGAAATAAGGTCTTTTAAAAATCACTTTGAAATCTGTCATTTACTCAGTTCTTCAGTCTCATCTAAAAGGAAAGAAAAAAAAATATAAAAACAGGAGAAGGCAGCCTCCTCTCTCTCACATGGAAGAAAATGCATGTTAGCCAAGAAAAACTTCACAGGTCTGCAAAGCTTGTTCACAAAACTTGACAGACTTGCAGAACTCAGCTTCAAGTTCCAGATGTAAATGCCATGACAATTTTGGCTAGAAACTGACATCCAAAAATCTGCACAGGGATGGATTTTATTAGGGTTGAAATCTAGAAAGCAGTAGGGGAAATTAGTGAAAGAAACTGTGCTCCTTACTCCTCCTCCCTTAGAAATGTCTGAGGGAACATCTCTAGGAACATTCCAGTGGACATCCATGCTGTCAGGACATGGCTTCACATCCACAGGGCCCTGCTCCTCCTGGCTGTGGATCTGCCAGCACAGACAAAGTGTCACCAACTATGGAACATGCAGAAAACCAGAGGTGGAGAAAACAAAAATTTCACCAAAATTGATCAGAAAATTCAGTATGGAGACCAAAAGAACAGTGCTCACTCAAGATGAGAATTTCCTGCTTTGCCCAAGCCCCCAAACAAGCTTTGATCCTGCTTTGTCCATCTGAGGAATGAAATAAGAGCTGAGGTCACACTGGGGACAGCACTGCTCACTCTGCTCTCAAGGCCACGCACAGGAGGAGGAAGAGCAGTCAAGATGAACTCGTTACAGAACCCAGATGGGAGAAAGAAAAAAAGAATGGATTTGTAGGCTGAGATTCTGAGAAAGCTTGGAGCAGTTTACAACAGCTGCATCGAGGATCTGCTCCCAGGAGGGAGCCTGGCACCTCCAGCACAGGCAGGCACAGCTCCAGGAGCCAAACTGGGAGCTGGGACAGCTCAGGGGCTGGGATGTGTCCCCTCACCAGCCCCAGCAGGGCCAGCAATCTTCAGCAGCGACACCAGCAGCCTCCAAAGACACTGTCAGGGCAGGGAGTGCCACCAGCACCCTGCAGTCCCTCCCTGTGCTCTGTCACTGCTGCACTGCGTGACAGGGCAACAGAGGGGCTTGGGCTGGAGATTTTGCTCCTAGATGATCTCCAAGCAGAGATTTGTGCACCCAGTGAGGAGGAATTATGCACACACTGATATTAGAAGCTGCTGAGGCTGAGGAGCAGCCAGGATGCATTTATCTGCTGGGAAAAGCATTGAGCAGCAGCACCTTTGACACTTCTGTAATAGCCTGTGTTCAAAAGATCACAAAGAAATTCACATTTATGTGCTATGTAACAATAATCCTGCAAGATGCTGTGTTTCTCCATATGCTCTGTAAGAGATAACAATTACAAATGCTATTTTCTCTTGTAAGGCTAATGTAGTTTTTAAAATAGTGTTTATGTATAACTACAAGATATGTTTTCCTGCAAGTGCTCAGATAGCTACTGGAGACAAAAATTGCTTCTGCTTATTCCATGATCCCCATTAAAAATAAAAAGCCATCAACAGACCATGATGCTGTGCAAAAGAACCACTCTTTTTTCTGTCTAGCCTTAAGAAAGTTGTAACAGCTTTGTTATATTAAAGTTCAGCAGCACCAGCGTTTGTAAAACTGGAGTCTCTCCTGCAGCCTATGAAGTCTAAAAGAAACACTGAAATTCAAGCAGCACATCCTCTCACCACAGAACACTTGTCTCTAACAAAATACCTTTTCCTTCCACCATCACCTTTGGCAGATATCGCTGGTACATCTAAAATCAGCTGACAATGCAAGTAGAACCTGACATTTCCTTAATCAATTACTTGCTAAATGACTTCATAACTTCCATATGATGTGTTGGAAGGGGAAAAAAAGGAAAAGTTGGAATTCTATCATGGGATTAATGTCAGCAGGCAGGAGGATCTTGCAGGGACTGTAAAAAACCTTCAGAGCCTGGTGAGAAAAGTGGTTTAAGTTTTAAAGTACCTGACTACAATAGCATGATAATTCTATAACTAGTAATGTACACACACTAAAGACTACTAACCAACATCACTATCTCTCCTGAATTAATAATCGAGAATTATCTTAATTTCATTCACTCAATTCTAGCACTCCTACCCGAGCTAGCTGCTCTCCTGGTGCTTTCATCCTCCTGCCATAACTCAGGACTTCCAAAGACACAAAGTGCTGACAGTGCGAGGAAATCAGTTTGAGACTTCACACAGGTAACAGCTGACTACATCCTATTTGTGCAGAAAACAATAAATCCAATTTTCTCTTACAGGTACCACTGAAGTCTGATGAAACTGCTGCTTAAGTTGAAGCATAGCAATAAGTAACCAGCACAGAGCAAAGCTGACTGTGAGCTGTGCAAAAGCTCAGTTACCTGGGGATGCTCCTGGGATCCTTCAGGGAAGGCAGAGCCTGAGAGCTGTCCTGTCAGTCTGTCATAAGAAGAAAACCAGAATTCCTTTGGCACAGGGAAGGAGTCCCTGTTGCTGGTTAACATTCTGACTCCATCCTTGAAAGGAGGCATCGAGGCCACCCCTTGATTTGGGTTGATGCCTGCAGGCTCCAGATCATTTTGCACCTGGCCAAGGTTTTAGTGCACCCAGTTTAGAGGTGCAAGTGTTAAGACATAAGCTTTTCAAAGGGCAACTATGAAAAGAAAAAAAGTATTATCAAAAACCTGAAGTCACCATTAAAGGTATGGCTACAGAACACACAATATTCAAAAGCCTTCCTAAGTGCAGCTGCACAATTTCCTCATGAGAAGGTTCAGTGCCCCTCATATTTCAGTTTTGTTTCCATCTCTTTTCTCCCTCTGGAATGTACCAAATTTAACAATATGATTTGGGACTTCTTGATTTGATTGCTCTAAGACAAAAAGACCAATCAGATTCCACATCAGACCCATTAATGATTTCAGCAGGTCAAGGGTAAGACACGACTTGTTTTTTCTTGATATGGTGGCCTGACAGCCCATAATAAAATTTATGATTACTTCTGCAGACTGTATATGGTTTTAATTATTTATCAACATATTAACTCTACATTTGGCATTGATGCCACACCTTTCATCTTTGTGATGGAGAGCTTTGCAACTGTGGCAGGGAGGAAGCTCAACTTCAAACTTTGCAGCACTGAGTATCTCTACCTTGGGGCTCTCCTGTCATTGACATCAGAGTATCAGCTGGGCAGAGAGCAAAATTACCTGGGACAACTGTGTTGGAGGGGGCAAAGTGGCCAAGGGCCACATGGTCTGTGTTTTATCTGACCTCAGGAGCAGAGCACAGCTCCCAACTCCCTGCCCAAAGCACACAGCAATGCAGGCATGCTAAGCCTGTCCTCCACCTGAAGTAGCTCCTGAAAGTAGGTTAAAAACCCCATGAAATGTTCATGGACTAAGGGAAAACTATTTCTCAGCATGAAATGGATTAGTTAAGCACAGAGATGAAAATTTCTATCACGATTCTGACTGCTTTATTGTATTTGGCCACAACTTCACAGTACCATTCATTCAGTGGTTTTACTGACACATGAGAAAGGCATGAAAAGAGGCAGCATTTTTGTAACATTTAGTCATGGAGAGTCCATAAGATACCATAACTGTGCAGATGAAGAAAGGAAAAAAAATATTAACCTAAAAATTAAAAATATCTCTATTTATTTTTCTGATGTAGTACACTACACAGGTACAGCACAATACCAGTCACAGCACTGTGTGAAGAGCCTGTAAAGCTTGATATCAAACCTAGAGACAGAGGGAGAAAGGGACTTTTTGAAGTGTCCACTTTTTACTCCTTCAAAATTGCACAGGGGCTAGCACAGGGAACAGTACCAGGGCCCTTACAAACTTACACCAGCTCACACATCTAATATATGTCCATGTTTTAAAAATTTTTCTTTCTTATTTGTCCTTCTTTCCAGGCACTTTCAAAACCTATTATTTCATACCACACTGGGTCTTATTTCAATAAAGTTAACAGCACCTCCACATGCAAATGTTTTCAGCTCCCTTTTATTGCAACAAACCTGGCCAGCACCTACAAGCATTAGCATATTCCTTTTTAAAATAATTCTACACTCCTACAGAATTGCTGTTACCTCAGTGAACAGCTCCAATACCAGAGCACTGCTCTCTGAGATTAAGACAGGATTGCTGCTGAGGAGCAAGATTTTAGCACTACAGCACATCAGATTCTGTCCAGATTGGTTGCATCATTCAGTACAAGGAGTTTTCTGAGATAATGAGACAAGATAGTGACTAAAATATCTTGTTTGGCAGAGGGAGACATGTAGCAGGGCTGTGCTCCTCTCTGGCTGTGGTTTCAGCTCCTGCACTGTTTGAGCTTCACTGGCAGCAGCCCTGAGCCAGAGTGATGCTAAAGTTACTGCTGGAAACTGGAGGTGATGAGCAGCTCAGCTCTGCTCCACCTGCCCTGCCAATCCTTCCCCACACAGGGTTTAACCTGAGCAGATGATCAGCCCACGCTGAGCTCACAGAATCTGCTTCTCACCTGAGTGTCAGGCAGGGGGAACTGGTGGGAGTGGGATCCAGGAACTTCTGACAGCACCAGGAGCTCAGTGCTATGAGATCAAGGTAACGCAATCAGCAATTTCTGCTGTCCTCAGGAAGCTGCAGAGCAGACCACAGAGCTGGAACACAGAGCTGTGCCTACCACAGATGATGGGCTGAAATTTAATTTCTGACGCTGCTAACCAGGTTAGGAATTGCCTATTACTTACTGCAGCTTTCTCTATTTGGTGTGTAAAGCAGTGGATTGCAGAAACACCCAGGAGAAGGAAAATGAAGCACCTTGCCCAGCAGAATGCCTGGGGCTGGGTTAGTGGTCAGTGATGGGAGAGCTCCCTACTGGTCAGGATTCAGCCTGCCCATAAAACCACTGATTTCCCAGGGCTGAGGTGCCCTGCAGCAATGGAGAAAGTTCTTGGTGTTCAAGTGAAATCAGGATTCTGCCTCTAAGGAAATAAGCACCCAGCAAGGAATAAAAAGACCATCACATTCTGTGTATTTCTAGCAAAACTTTGGGATCGTCTGTGAATTAGGAAGGAAATAAATGAATAGAACAATGAAGTTTCAAAATGAAAACTTTCTAGATAACTGCCATGCTTTTGATAGTGTTGTAGATTGTTATAGGTCTTTACAGAAAGATTTCTACAATTGATGCAAAAAATTGTCTTAGTCTGATGCAGGAGTAGGGATTTTTATTTGAACTAAACAAAATAACACAACCCCAAACAAAACTAGGTCAGAGGAAAACTTAAATTAAACCTTACATTAGAAAAAAAAAAAAAAAATCCCTCACATATTTTTGATGCTTCTTCTATCAACCATGATGGCCTACTGAGATAAAGGTAACTTTTTTCCACATTGATTGTCACAGGGCTGTGTTTGGATTTGTGGATGCAGCATTGATAACACAGGGATGTTTTTGTTATCAGTGAGCAGCACTTGCACAGGGCCAGGGCCTTTTCTGCTCCTCAGGGTGCACAAGGGTTGGGAGGGGACACAGGCAGGACAGGGGACCCCAAGTGACCCAAGGATGTCACAGACAGCAGGGAGAGCTGGGGAAGCAGGAAGGGGAGGACAGTGATGGCATTTCTGCTCCCAATTCCCAGCCAAGAGTGATAGAGCCCTGCTGAACACCTGGTGCCAGTGGGAAGGAGAGAATGATTTCCTTGTTTCTCTCTCCTCTCCAGCACAGCTTTATGCTTTTCTTAGTAAACTGCCTTTATCTCAGCCCACGAGTTCCCAGTTTTACCCTTCAGATGCTCTCCCCATCCCACCAGAGATCAGCTGTGTGGGGCTGAGTTGCCAGCTGGGATAAAACCACAGCACATCAGCAGTCCCTCCCCTCCGGGCCACGTTTCCTTATCATCATCTCATTGTGGCTGATAACAAACACAGCGGATAATTGGACTCTGGTTTGGAGTAAACTCCTTAAGCCTTAGCCAGCGGGTGACTCAGTCCCCGTGTTTTTAACTCCCTGCACTGTTCTAAACTATCAACAGCAGCTCCTCAACTCTCAATGAAAAAAATAGAGCATAATGAAGAAAAAAAGCAACAAACAGCCCAAAACCAAAACGCTGTGAAGTACTAAAAAAGGAATATCAGTAACAACCAGAATTAAAGGATGTCCAAGAACAAAATCCAAGTGTCATGTATGTTAACCACTTGCAGGGAAATCAGAGATGCAATCCTTGATTGCCTGTGAAGGAGGGAATAAGATGTTGCACTTGTTTCTTTGCATATGGTACACAAGCTAGAAAATAAAACACTTGGTATAGAAGTGTGTTCTGAGTGATTTAAAGGCCTCCTTTCTTCCACACATATTCAGCTGTCAAATGTGACAGACTTAATGAAAACTTTAATAAAAATCCAAATCAGCCAACATGGAATGAGCAAGCAGTAGAACAGATCTATACAAAGCCCCTCAAAATACCTTGAAAACAGAACAAAAATATAAAGAACTTGTCCCAAAGATTTTCAGAGCTAGGAAGGGGAAAACCAGAAGGAATTCAGTTTGAAAAATGGCAACTGTAACTCCCAAAATTCACAGAATTCTTGGGCTGAAAGGTAAGACCAGCAAACAAGGCTGCTGGAGTCTGCAAGAACACCATGGGTGGCTTTCCAACTTCATTTCTCTCACATGTCAGTTTTCCTTAGAACATCCCTAAAAGATAGCACCTGTTATTAGGCATCTTCTATACTTGGAAAAATTATAAAAGAAAATGATGCTTATGACACCAAAGAAGATAACACCTGGCAAATTAATATCCATCAAATAAAGGTTACAGGTTCCAACTCTAGTCTGGCAAGGTCCTGTTCCACTTTAATCATGCTCTAATAAGCTTTCACACTTTGCGAGTCAGTTCAAATGTGAATTTACACTGGTTTTCTGAGTATATTTAGAATTAGAGGTAAAATACGTTCCTGTCAGACTGCTGTGCCTTGATTCCCAGCAATATAAAGATGTTGAAGTCTCCAGAAGACCAAGGCAATTTTCAAAATGAGAACTACTGGAAACTAGACAGTGAAGGCTCTTGCAAATGGGCTTCAGCTCCTGCATTCAGGCCCAGCTATAAACCATGCAGAGAGGAATAAGCAGAGCCATCTGAAATTGTCCTGCTTTCACTATTAGATTGACTGTAAAAATGAATTTTCACACATTTTTCTGACTAGCAAGTACCTGCACTGCTTGGCCAGCAGAAGCTGTTACCACTGGTAGCCATGGGAACCATGTCACAGATCTTTGTGATTACAGTGGTAGTTGACCTAACCTACAAGCTTTCTTTTATATGGTGCTGCAAGAACTAAGATTATTCAGGATGGTTTTACCATTCCACAATGTCTTGTCCATTTCTTTGGAGGGTGGGAGAGAGTTTCTTTAAGTGTGCGTTTTGCAGTTTGATATCGGGCTGGGTTTTTTTGTTTCTTTGTTTTGTTTGGGTTTTTTTTATTATTATTAAAGATAATTTGAAAGATTTGTTCCTATTTTGAGATGTGAATCAGCAGCATTGTGCAAAGCTTTTTCACAAGTGAGTTAGAAATCTTCCATCCCTTTTTAGCAGAAGAAAGAGGCCGTGTGGGAAGGCATGTGGAAAGTGTGGGAGTTCAGAGAAGGTTCATTATGTAACTCAGCAGGGAACAGAAACTCCAGGAGCGTGGAGAAGCCAGCAGAGTGAGCAGTCCAGTGAGCAGTGGGTAAGACACAGCTACTGCATCTTCAGAGGCTCCAAGTTTTGTGTCCTCCCTCTCCTCATTCACAAAGCTGCCACTGCCTCAGATTCAAAGCCAAAAGGGATCCTTACAAATCACTGAAAAGGTCACACTGGCCAAACATGAGAGGTACAAAACCATCTTCAATATCTTGTATTAATCTTTGAAAATACTGTCCCTGCATCTCCAGGCTGGCTGCTCAACTTGAGCTTATTTTAGTTGGATATGCATTTGCTGTGATTCCAGGAAATCTAAAAATCTGGATACCATTTCAATATGGATCCCAGTTTTATAATCAGAACTGCCTTAATTATAGCAATGTACAGTAAAACTGGGATGTGTAAGGAATCCTCATCAAGTCAGAAGCTGTGCCAAGTGCAAATTGAAATGTTACCTAACTTCACATAGAGCAGAAGGAAATTTCTTTCCACAGGAGCATTTATAGTGAGCCCAGCAAGATTCCTGAATTACCAGGAAAAGCATTAGCAATTGATCTGGATGAATCCAGTATCCTATGGCTGCTCAGCTATGGAGTGTTCTATGCTTGTGCACATCAAAGTCTATTGTGATAAAAAGAATGAACCAAATGAAACATAATTGTCTCTTGAACCACAATGTGCAGTGGGAGCACAATGCCTTTTTACAGCTGGAGTAATATATTTGGTCAAAATTAAATATTCTTGATTGCGTACAGAAGAAATTAACTCCCAGAAAAAACAGGCAGAATAGATCACAGGGAAAAAAAAAAAAAGACAAAAAAGAAAGAACTTTCTCACTAATTGCAGGTTGGAGTCCTGGAGGTTTCCCACCCACTAAAACATTTCTGTAATCACAGACATTTGCATGTCAATTCTATGACTTGAATGGGGCAAGAGGGGGTTGGCGGGGAAAAAACCCCAACACTTTTTTTTCTCCATTTCGAAAAATGAAAACCATATACGTAAAGAACCATGCTAAAATGTAAGAGCACAACCTCAGTGCCTGTTTTCTGGAGCATTATGTAGGTTCAGCCCACACCTGAGAAACCCTCATGGAAATATCACAGAGCTCTCTACACACCTTTATACAGCTCCCTGTAAACTTCAGTACCTTGCTGTGGGAAAGCACCAGCAGCTTTTGCATAGACAGGAAATTGCTGGTACCAAACTCTTGTGTTTGGGCTGCTAGAAGAAGACACAATGAGGAGTTTGTGTTAAGATACTGCTAAATATGTCACATCAAAATGATACAAGGGGAAATTTAAAGATTGGCAGCACAAGCTCAAGCGTGACATTTCCCATTCAAGGGGAATATTTGCTATTTTAGATAAAGCACTGGAATCCACCTGTCTGTTTAGCTTTAAACAGCAAAATGAATTTTTAGTGAATAATAGTAATTCTAATAACTACTATGGTATTTAATAACTACTAATAATATGGCATCTCTTATTTTCTTTGTACTTTTTTTTTCAGTTTTTACTTTTTCCCATCTTGGATAAGTTTTGAGCTACCATTCATTTACATTCCAGCCCTCAATCCACTCCCACATACCCCTTCCCCTCTGTTCTTCCTTACATCTTTCTGTGGGATCTCCTCTCACCAACATTTACACTCATTTCTCATTTATCTTCCCCCCACATACATTGGGTTGCACACAACAGCATTTTGCTGAAGCAGATTAACATGCTGCATCATTCATGGGTTTTTTTGACAGCTTCCAAGGAGTCACAAAACACATTACAGGAATCATCATCATTTGGTATTTCAGCCACAGTTTTGCAGTCTCTGCTGTTCTTACAGCTCTTAACAGATGTACATTAGCACTAGGACTGTTGATTTGCCCTCGGGCAAATTGGGAAGGCTCAGCTGTAGGAGACCATGATGGATTTTGGAGTGATGCTGCTCTGTGGCTGAAGACACTCAAGTGTTAGCTAAGTTCTTCCCAAAAGGGTTTCTGCCCTCCCTATATGTTTATACAGAAATCATTCCATCAGCAGGGCAAACAGCATCTCCTTGGACAGCAGTTACAGTAAAGGCCACTGCACCAAAATAAAAACATGACCCAACATGAAACTCCTAAGGAAGCTGCTCACAATTATTTCATTAACTGTAAAAGCTACTGGTAAAAACTGCTAACTCTAAAGAGAAGTTTTATTCAAGTTCAGAAAACACTGAAACACTGTTATACAATCTAGTTTAAAAATAACTCCCTTTAAAAAGAACAGGCAATAAAACTAAAACCCAACACACCCCAAAATGCACACACAGTCAATGCTAACAGCATGAAAAAAACCAAACTTCCAATAACCACATATCTGGCATTTTCCTTTATCCCCCTCCTGGCACCATGCAAAGTCAGAAACTAAAGGCATTCCTTTTTCAGTTGAGAGCAAATTGCATTCAATAACTGATTTTTCTATTTGAGTTGCAAGCAGTGTACAGAAATCAAAACATTTAACAGAAAATTTAGTCTGCCTCACTTTGCTAAAACAAACAATAGTTATGAGAAGCAAAATACTCTAAAGTGGAACAATTCACTTTCAGCACTTAAAAGCAGAAAATGTGGAAGAAAACACAGATGAATACTGGAACAGAGAAGGGGTGGGACAGCTCTGCTTCCTTGCAGGAGATCAAGCTCCAGAGTTAGAACATTCTTAGCAACTGTGAGCTAAATCTGGCTTTTCTTCCTTTGCCTGCTTAATTGCAGAAATTTCAATCAACATTTCTCACACAGGCAATCAGGTTCTGGAATATGCTGAACTGACCTCAGTGTCAGCCTCTGGGGTGTGCTGATGGCAGACTCCTGTGTCTAACAGCAAACTACTGCTCCACTTGGTAATAAAAGAGATACATATTCGAGCAATAAAACACCAGGTGTGATTTCCTGATGATTTGGACAGTCATCTATGAATCAGTGGACTGAGGTTGTCCATAAAGTGTTTGTTTATGCCAAACAGAAAGGAAATTAAAGTGAAAGAATAAAAGAAAAAAACATCACGTAGCATGGAGGCCACAGAAGTGTCATAAACAGAAAAGATTAACAACTCAAAATTGTTCAGGCAGCAACAATCATCAAGTTAAGTTCTCATTTTTTAAAGAATTGCCCTGACCCATGAGTGAAAAGAGAAATCCCTACAGCCCAACACAATTCTGGCTGCTTCTCTGGGGAAGAGCTGAGTTCACACACTGCACAGAGAGAAAAAATGAACAGTGATGAGGCAGGGACAGAGTCCTACATGCTGTGATCCATCTGAGTATCCCTGGTCCTGCAGGCCCATTGACTCACCAGATACAGCTCAATAATTCATGGACACTTAGTTATGGAGTAAGTTTTTGTACCTTTAATGCAGAAATCCATAGGGGTTACACAATTCACCTACTTACACGTGTGACAACACATCCACGGGCTCTGTGCTGCTGCAGCACTTCCTACATCCACCTTTTGAGAGAGGGCTGGGAATGGAAAGGAGCTTGGAAGTGTTACTAGTTCAGCTTGTGCCATCTGTAACACCACACTTAGAAGAGGAATTCCCCACTTTTTCCTCCAGCCTAAGATGTGACCTGCAAACCTAATAAATGGCAAGGGAGAAACTTTTCCTAGAGGCTGCTAGAAGAAACCACATATATTAGTTAGAGAGCGAAGCCTAAATTTAACACACATGTCATTCTGGGAAATAAATCTATACATAAACAAAAAGTAGAAAAGTGCACATGTCTAAGATGGAGGCAAAAACTTGTATTGACAGAAACATCATGTACATCATTTCCTTTGATGTCAGAGTGAAATGTCTGAATGTTAGAGTGCTATTAAACATAACAGCTAAACTCAGCTCTGAAAGATAAAGAAGAATTCTCTGTACATTTTTGTGTACAATTTTTGGGTTCAGATTGTTCAGATAAAACTCTCTTCCTTCATGAAATTTAAAAAAAGCAATTTCTGCTGTACCTCAGTATCACAATGCTCCTCAGATAACTAAATCTCCACTTTCCCCAAAGAGCAACTCAGATAATTGCCTTCTGCTGTTATTAATACAGAAGCATTTGTTTGCAAGTATTTTGGTTTGTAGATACATTTTGTGGTTTGCCACTGCATTGCTACAATCTGAGTGAGATTCCAAAACCAGCTTGCCTAGTCAAATGTTGGGCAGAAATGGATTTCCAGGAAAGTAATGACTGCTTCTTCTTCTGCTTGCAACTATTTATACTTGATGATATTTTTCTCAAAATACATTCTAGAGTGCTTGATCACTCTTACTCTATAGCATTCAGAGAGATTCTGCTGCTGAATTCAATACAAAAACATCTGCCCAGTGAAAGATTATGTTCCTGAGCTGCTTGGACTGGTGCATATAAAAAATATCTTCACTGAAGCAGAATTAGACTTCAGCACAAAGATTTGGCCCATTAAGTTACTTTAACATGGACAGTTTATTTGTGAATGACCAAAAAAATTTGGTGAAATCAGAAGCAATTTTTAATTTCTCAGATTTTTTTTTCATTTCTAGATAATATCACCACTTTATCCACCCCTAACAACTTCTGCAATATTTTCCAGCTACATAGCTAGAAATTCTTCAGGACTAGGAGCCAGCCACAAAAAGCCTATTTTAAAGAGTACAACTCCTTAACAGTAATTTGGTGGTTACATAAAACAGTTGTCCTAAGAACAGCATCCTCCCATGAAAGGCAGAACAGTTTTCCTTTTAATTCTTCTTCTGGTGCTAAAGGTAGAAAACATTAATTAATTTGGGCCATTTACATACAACCCAGAATTTGCAGACACGTGACTGCTTAGTGGCAAGTAGAACAAAAAAGAAACCCACACTCACAAAAACCTAAGAGCGAGGTGCATAATGTATGAAGGATAAGAACAGCAAAAAGTTAAGAGAGCAAGGAAATGTAGACTGACTCAGGCTCCCTGAACAGAGAGGAACTGGAAGGGCATCCACACACAGAATAAAGTATCAGGCAGTAAATGAGGAAAAAAACCAGAATTACTGGATAAACCACTCACAGAAACATATCTGAGCTTCTTCCACTAAAATAATTTTAGAGAAGATAGTTGTTACAGCTTTGCTATCAAAGGCCAACTGTTTCTGCAAACAAAGACATCAGGATCCTTTGATTCAAGCACAGAAAACCTTCCTACCCCCAAAGTCAGTCTGCAGGGACAGTCCTCAGGGAGCTTTTAACTTCAGCTGTGATTCAGCTCTGGGCAGTTCCAGGAGGTCACTCACAAACAGGGACTTTAACATCTCTGCACACATAGCACAATACAGGCACAATATTTGCTTTGAGGATCTCAAACTGAGAAAACCTTGTGCATTAAATTTGATAGTTAGTGAGTGTGCAAGAGTGTGTGAGAGTGTCCAAACATTGGCAGGCAGCAATTAAAGTAAAACATCAACACCTCTAATTTTTTGCACTGTGTATCATGTCTTTAATTACACCCCTGATTCTTCTCACCTTCTTTAAGATGATGAAGGGGAAAAAAGTTCAAAGGAAGAAAACAAGCCATAAATCATTGATTTGAGACCAGCAAAGGCTCAAAAAACTGTAGCTGCAATACTTGCAATTTAGTTTATTAACATTGCAGAGTTTCTTTTGTTTTACCTTCCAGAAGTGACCAAGCACCTGTGTTCTTCTCCTATATCAATATACCTGCTGATAAGTTACCAAATTATCAGCTCTTCTTAAAGGCAATAATTAGAAATACAGAATAGTGAGCAGAGAAAAGAGAACAGGAAAAAATACATAATATAATGAGAGTGATATGCCTCAAACAGCAATTTTTCATCAATATCTATTTTTCATGCAGTAATTATAATGCTAATCCATTCTTCTGTGACAAAAAGGCTCCTCCACATTATTAATGGCAACTAATATCTGTAATATTAATTTTAAATAAATAATTCATGCAATAATTTATATACTAATAATGTAATTAGACCAAGGTTATGATCTCTGAATAGTAGATCAGTGCTCAGTTCATGTTGATATCTACTCTCCTCTGACTCAATGTTTCTGGAGGCTTAATTAAAGCCTACAATATGTTTCAGCCTTTTTTATTACATAAATATTCTACTCCCTCTCTGGGCTATTCCTCCTCCTCATATTTAAGTTTTTGGCTGAGCACAGCAGAGGTGCAGGTGCACATCAGGAGGTAAATACCCATTGTGTCCTCTGAACAGCAGGCTGGTGGTGTTTCATCTTGGGCAACAGCTTTGTTTTAGAAGAGTTTTTCCCTGACCACACCAAGCCCCCTGCGAAGTTCCCCAAGGCTCAGAGAAGCTGTCTGAAAGCAGAAAGCACCAAGAGATGCTGTGGGAACAAGCGGCACTTTCAGCTGCCCCTCAGCACAGACATCACCCGCACCACGGGGCCAGTCTGCCCTCTGTGCCCTGGTGGGATGGAGCTGAGCTCACAGCAGAGCTCTGCTTTCTTCTCTCTGCCTTCCCCTCCCTCTGAACTCAGGGTGCTTCCCCACAGTCACAGATCTCTGCAAAAACCCACCCAGCTCCCAGCTGGCCAAGTCACCTCAACCTGTTAAACAAGTCAGGGGAAGAAACACTATTTGTTTTCCTGCTTTGGAAATACTTCTTTGCTTCTAAAATGTGGGGGTGGAGAGGAAGAGACATGAGAAAAACAAAACAAAAAAAACCCTAAGACGGAGCCTCTAATTACCTTTTCTTAGAAAGGCTCTTTAGACCCTCCTCTACTA
Organism: Onychostruthus taczanowskii; assembly: GCF_017590055.1. Lineage (NCBI taxonomy): Eukaryota > Metazoa > Chordata > Aves > Passeriformes > Passeridae > Onychostruthus > Onychostruthus taczanowskii. The sequence continues at coordinate 13,180,067 of NW_024498462.1, forward strand.
AATGCCATTAACTAATACTTGTTCCATAGATAAACTCCATTATCTGTTAATTAGTTCTGATGAAGTTTGGACAGGAGCAGCACTGCACAGAAATGTTTTCTCAGTGGCCCATAATGGTCGTGGTGCTGCTCCTTTCCCAGACTCGTGTCCATATCCTATGGACCACTATTCCTCAGGATCCATCTGTGCAGCTCAGACTGAACGGGGCACAGACAGGAGGGGCCAACAGAGCAGGGTTTGCCTTCCTTATCTGTGCATCTTCCATTTGCTTCCTGGATAACTCTTGGCTGATTATTCTCCTCCTGCTTCCCAGCAACAGGAACCAGATAATGCATCTGCTTTCCATCCCCTGGACTGACTGTGCAAAAAAGTATTCTTGATTGTCTGAGAGCATCCCATCGTGCTGAAATAATGCAGCCACTTAGATCACTCTGGAAACATGCTTCTACTACAGCCCCATTTCTTAGGGGAAATGGCTTAAGTGCAGTGGTAGTATGGTGTTCAAGATTGCTTGGCACCGATTTTCTTCTTTCTACAAACCTATTATAGTAATTTATGATGGGCATTTGGAAGATATTTCATATTTACAAACTATTCTAAAGAAGAAAACTGGAAAGATACTCAAGGTTTCTGCATCTCCTCTGGTGCTAAAGGACAATTTCAAGTAGTGGCTGAACCAGCTCTTTCAGAAAATTTGTTCAGGTTGGACCCGCGTGGGAAGGGAAATACTGAATGCAAATTCTATTCTTTTCCTAAGCCATACCACACCCTGTGACCACTCCTGCACACAGGAACAGCTGATATTTATCACCACCACCACCTCAGTCCTAAACCCATGCACCAGAACAATTGACAGGTAACAGAGTGGCAGCTACACCTAGGAAATCCAAGACACTCAACAGCTGCAGAGTTTACACTATATTTTATTGGGTTTTCCCTAGATTTAAGGGTTATTGATGTGTTAGAAACCCGAGCAGAGATCGCTGCCTTTCTTTACTGAGGTGATTATGTCATTTGCTAATGACTCCTGCTAACACAACTCTATCTCTGAGGCTGATGGTGGGGCTCTCACAGAAGCAGCAAGCAGAAAACAGCCAGTGCAATCACAAATCACTTGCTTTTGTAAAGCACAGCATAGTTAAAGACCTAAACAGTGACTTATGTTGACTAATGCATTAAAATGGAACATGCTTTCACAGAAAGGGTGCAGAAGCCACTGTATAGTAGGTCTGGTAAGATTTCACTTAAGAAAACACGAGGAAGGAGAAGAAAAAGAAAGAGGCAACTGAAGTTACATAATTACTTATTGACAGTGACAAGTGCAACATTAAGGGTAAAATATTACATGTTTAAACAAAATGAATAATTGCTGTACACATCCATTTAGCAAACATGTAACAACAAGGTGAACGAGAGGTCTCTTCATTCCAGCTAAAAAGTCTATTAGCCTAATTTACAATTACCCACACTCTAGAAAAAAAAGCTGTCAGGGCACAGAAATGTCACTGGTGACAGTTTACATTACACCAGTGCTCAGATCACAATGAAACTGTTAGCAGCAAATTACCATCAACTCAAACACAGTAGTGCAAGACTTGGAACAATGTAAATCAATCTTCCAAAAAAACATCTGGGAAAAAAATGGAATTGCTGGAAGCTCAAATAAACTCACACAATGCTAATTCATTCTGGTTTTAAAAAGGAATCTGGGAAAATTTAAACATTCTCCTGGATTTTTAGTGTAAACACAAGGGCACATTTATATAGAGCACTCTTGCACAGGAAATTAAATGCAAAAGTAATTTTATAATTAAAGTTTCCTAGGAAATATTCTAAGAAATAATGTTATTGACTTAGCCTGCAAAACCTATTGAAATTCTGCCTTTATAGAAATGCCTCAATGTATCTAAATTAAATATCTATCTAAATGTATTGTAATCATGCTTTCCTGTTTCCCACCTTTCATCATTTGCTTCTTCTGGTTAAAACTAGCAATCACCTTTCCTTCTTGAAAGTTGTGATGATTTCCTACTGCCTGTGGCAAGTTGTGGTTTGTCCTTTTATATGGTGCTACTGTAAAACAAGATTATCATAACAGGTATGCTTGTACTTCACATTAGGTTTTCAAGAGTAAAAAAGAAAAAAAAAGCTTGCACCTACTGAAAAACTATAATGGAATATTTTGTCAAAACTATAATAGAATTAGACAGGATCTCCTTGCAATGCTCAAATCACGTGATATTCAAAGCTGGCAGTCAATAAACAATATATTCCATTTCTATCCTAAGACCACTGTGTAGTTCATGCCAAGACTGCTCTGAAATCTGATAGCAGAGTGGGCATGAGGCTAAAAACTGAATACTTTCACTAACCTTGCTAACATCCATAGTAAGTTCCATTTTAAAAGTTTCTGCACATTAAGGTCAAAGTCAACACTCTGAGTCAACTTCCAAGGGGAAAACTTCCACCCAGGACTATTTTTCCAAGTTAAAGCAACTCCTGAGTACCAGCAATGGAATTGTACAGGCAGCAACCACTCCAGCCAGTAAGGAATTCAATTAAGACATTCTGAAGAAGGAAAGGTTAAGGATATGCTGCTGTTTCAGTGACAAGCAGTCAAAGGAAAGGTCTGGTATGTGAGAGAACTGGGTTTGTGGTGTGGGGGTGCTGCAGTCATTGTAAATTGCAAAAGAGAAGTAGAACTTGAAATATTTTGAGAATAATTAACCACAGTAAAAGAGTGAAGGGCTTGGTGCACAGGATATGGAACAAAGGTAAAGACGGAAGTGACAAGCTTTATTAATTCCCAGCAGGGGAAAGAATCTGCTTTTTTTTGGCTGAGTAAAGGAGAGACACTCCTCTCCTTTACTCAGCCAAAGCAACAGTTGTTTCACCTTTCTGAAATTGAATAAATGGTTAAAGGACTTGTTCTCATCTCTGCTCAGCTCTGGGACAGTCTGCCACTCTCATAACCCTTAACAGCTTCATTGATCCTGAAAAACTTATCATTTTGGGAAATCATTAGCATAAAAAGATATTTATAAAACACCTGCTACCAGCCTTGCAATTGCTGGCTCAGCATTGTGGGAACTACCCCTGCCTCAGCAACTCTGCAGTGACCCAGCCCAAACCATGGAGAAGTTTGAGAGCTCTCAAACAAGGACTTGGCTTTAGAAGTCACCAAGAAAAGTCTGTTGTAAATAATTATGGATACTCCTTGGCAGGAGGAACACTTCCAGGAGTTATACAAGGATGAACTCTGACAAACCTGGACAGGGCAGGGCCATACCATGGCTGTAACAGCATCCAGCATTCAAGCACCTTTGGCCATTACCTGTAGCTGTATTATATTTAAAAACAGTCAAGTTGTATTTCTTTTCTGTGAAGACATGCTTGTGCTTAGAAAATGTCACTATTTTAATGATCATGGGTAAAATCAGCACCCCTAAATCTCAGTTTAAGGCAGCCCAGTACGAAGGTATCTGCAGCCAGGGCATGTAGCCCACAGCACCAGAGCAGAACCTCAGGAACAAGCACAGCAATAAAGAGAATTAAAGAACTTGGTTTTTAAAATAGAAAGCTGCAATAAAAGCAAATGGCTTGAAAGTCTAATGGTGGAATGAGAATTATGTATTACAGCCCTGGGCAAGACAGTAACAGCTCACTAAGCTTCTTTATCTAGAAGCAATCACTGCAAAAGCATGTCTAAAGTGGGATATTGGTGAGTCAGGCTGCTCGAAGCCCTCTGTAGCACTACCACCTTCTCTCAGGCTGTTCTGACCACTGCTGACAAACCACATGCTGCTATTTTCCCTTCAGCTACTCCCATCTCATTTCTTTACACTCACTGTGCTCAGCGCCATTAAATAATTTGCAATTATCACCTGCTCCATGTTGTCTAAAACACTGCTACTCCACACCTGCCCAAATTGAAGCCAAAGCAAACTGAACAAAAGCCTGAGTTTGCACACACTAAGTGCTCTAGGAGACCTGATAAAATTACAGCTCTGGTGACTTTCACCATTTCCCTCATCCTATGAATTACACTGGCTGCTGGCTGGCAACAGAATTTCCAGCATACAGCTGCTGAGAAAAGTATTCAAAGATGTGACTCAAAGTCTTTATATAAAAAGCCTGAAGTCAATAGGGATACACTGAACTATCATATCTCCAAAAGCTGTGCAGGCATTCAGGTCTCCAAAATATTCCATGTGTTACTGAATTAGTAACATTAGTGCAGAATGGGAAACAGAGGCTGATAAAAGATGCACTGCTACAGCAATGATGGCTTTTGCCAAACCCATTACAATTCACACACACACAGGGGCAGGAGAAAGGCCAGACCTTTACTTGGTTATTTTAGTCCCCTTGTGCTCCACAATTAAGCTTTAATAGCCATGTGATATTTTTAGCAGTTTTGAATGGACTGCTGTTGCTATTTTTATAAGTACCACCATTATCCTGCTCAAAGTGTTGGTATGTAAAATGCATTTTTGCTTCTACTACTTAGGGTAGACTCTTCAAAATTATATCAGGAAAACGAAGCATTAGAGAAAAGCACCTACTGCTGTTTTGGGATTTCTTTCCTCACATTTGATAATTTATGGATATAAAACTAAATACAAACAAAAGGAACATAATAGTACCAGTATTGAACTCCTCCTGGGAGGAGAGGGGCAATACAGAAATGATTATTAAATCTGGGGGGAAAGACTTTCTTAGCCTAAAGAACTTATTCAACCTTGAGATACCCGCAAGAAATCATTTTTTCTTGGAATTGTAGCTTTGTTAAATATTAACACAAAATATTACCAGCTCAGAAGAAAAGATGACAGAAAAATCCCATTGTTGCATCTCTGATGATCTTTGTTTGCTGTTTTTATAATACTGGTTTTAGCATGTTTATGGTGACATTTTTCCTTGTGCTGAGCAGCTGAAATTTCTGGTCTGCCCTACAATCTGTCCAACTGCTTCAAGTCTCGGGGGATGGCATTCTGCACTTCCTCCTGCACCTCTCTATTCCCCTGCTTTATCTCCAGTATTTCCTAAACTACGTCCTTTGCTTTTTATTTACAAATCCAGCTTAAAATCTCTCATTGCTCTTACCCTGTCTGGGGTAAATAACTCCAACAGCAGCACAGCGCAGATCTCCTCTGCCCAGTTACCAATCTTGACAAGTTTTGTTTCCAGCTACCATGATAATTCTAATTTGTAGTTTTACACCAAGGCAGGGGTTTGAAAAGTTGGAGTAGCCAGCCAGAGGACTGGATTCCCATTAAAGTAGTTTTTTTTTTTTTTTTTTTTTTTTTACAGAGGCTCCAGTCTGAGAGTTGAGCAGGACAAAAACCTGATCCTGTTTATTGTCACACCTGTGCAATTACGCACATCTCTCAACAGATCCTTCTGCAAGCCACAGCACACTCCTAGTCCAAAATATTCCTTATTCCCTGAGAAAATTCCTCTATCTCCTTCTCCTTAAAGTGGTTATTAGAGCCCAGAATTTCTCATTGCTGTCTCTAGAATCATCCATCACAGCACAGTGTTATGCCCTTGGTTTGTTGTTTCACCTGGCTGCTCTACTTAAGAGTGTTTTTCACAGCCTACAATAATAATTTTCTCCTTTCATGCACACTAACAAAGTAACTTTCCACGGCCTGTTCTGAACTCAGAATTGCATCAGGAATCACTGCTTATATTTCTACTGATAGCACTTGAAGACATGGAAGGTTTTGACCCTCTAAACACACACACAAACCAAGTTCCTGGACTCCACACATTAAATAAAGCAAAGCTTTGTCTTTCCCTTGATGCACAGTGAGCGTTTCCATGAACCTTCCTTTTTGCCTGATTCAAAACAACACTTCAGAGGTTCACCTTTGTATAGTTTAAATACATGCTTTTCAAAACAACAATCAGTGGCATAACCCCAACAGCAAAAATTTGCTTCTGCTGGCAGTACCCAGAATTTTGGGTTGGTCCCAATAGTAGAGACTCTACTAGAAGCAAAATTTCACACCTAGCATACAGACCTAATAACCCAAATACTTTTAGGGAAAATGTTTAAGCACTTTGGGTTTGAGTTCCATGAAAACAATGCTTACTGTTCTAAAATACAACCTGTACAGTGACCCAGCAAAAAGCAGCTCAGACTTCCCTTCTGAAGAACACCTAATACTAGGACAAAGTGAAAGGAATAGACTGCTGCTGAGTTTCCCAAGATCACTCTCTTAGGTAAAGGATGTCAAGAGTCCTCCAGAGGACAGGTGAGATTTCCAACTTGAATGATACATCTCACACATTTTCTTTAGTAAAAAAATAAAACAATTTACAAACAGGTAAAGGATGTTGAGTCCTCTAGAGGACAGGTGAGATTTCCAACTTGAATGATACATCACACATTTTCTTTAGTAAAAAAATAAAACAATTTACAAACTTCCACTATACAGACTATTAACAAAGTAAAACAAAACCTTCAGGGTTTGTTTTGTTTCAAAGCTGTTCTGTTATCAAGTTTTTGTACTCCACACACAGCAAATGCCTGCAGCGTTATGTAAGAGAAACTGTTCTGCAGAGGCATCAGGTTGTCATCCATGAAGTTGGCAGAGAGGTCTGACAGACTGAATCCCTTCCTTGCAGTTCTATTAATCATGCATTCTGTATCACACAATCGGGTGTTTCAGGGCCCAAGTGTGTTCACAGCCCTGCGCACGCCTTGCTGACTTTCTAACACTTCACTTATTGGCAAGAATATTCGACCCAGTCTTCAATTACCAGCAAATGTTCCTGAAAAGAAATTGGGGAATTTGCACCTGCACCACAATCCTGAGAGTGGGAGTTACACTCAGCCTGGGAAGAGCATCAGAGTGCCAGCCTGTCACTAGAACCTCTGATCAAAAACACCATTGTTAGCTGCTGACAAGAATATCAAATTAACACCCAGACAGGCAGAAGCAAGGACTGCTTAACATGCAACAATTAATATGTTTCCAATGACAGTTTACAAATTAAAAAGTGAGCTAGCCAAAAGTTACCTAGCACAATTTGGAATTTGTTTCAATCACTTATTCAGCTCTGACAAAGTTTAAGACTTCGTTAATTAACAGTGATACATTCCATATATGCCACGGCTCTCATTTCCCAAGTGTTCTTTCTGCTAAGAAAACAATAAATAAACACATTAATCTCAAGCAAAAGCTTGTAAATGTAATAATTGTAGAAAGAGAACTCCTATACAACCATAATTTCCATGCTGACATATATCACAGTATTTGAGGACCATCTCCCTCCAGCAGATCAGCAGCCAGTAGAACCAGTTTCCCTGGAAGCAGTCCTTGTGCAATTGAAACAGTAATCCATGACTGCAGTTCTTGTTTGGTCCATGTGTAAAGCTAAGTTGGAGATGTCAATATCAGCTCCAGATCCCTTTTCCCCCCCACAAGAGCTTTTTCAGATGCAAAACTGCCTATTATCAGCTCCTTGGACTGATCATCTTCCAGAATAACTCTAAAACCAGATCCTCTGCAGTTCAACTAAAGCTGGAAATGGAAGGTTACAGAAAGAAAGAAAATAATCTCAATTTCCATTTCCAGGAAGTGCTGTAACACCTTCCCTCCCATCCCAAACAAAACATCTCAGCTGTTCAAGCCAGCCAACACTGCTGGACTGCCCAAGATCCTTGAGCAACTCTGTGCCAGCAGAACAGAAAGTGTTCTCCATCCTGTCCCTGGGCACCCCTTGGAAAGGGAAGGCACAAACCCATTTGTTCCTGCCCAGCACAGGAGGACCCAGGTGCTGCACCCAGCCAAGGAAACAAGGGGCTGTCTGCACATTCCCAGCTTTGCTGGATGCTGGGATTTATTTGTCACGCTGCAGATGGGTGATATTGGAATTAGTTATGACAGGCAGAGCAGAAAGGGCAGACAGAGAGCTCAGGGGAAGGCAGACTTCTGGGGAAAGGGAGATTAAAAACCAGGGGGAAGCAACAGCCCACCCAGGGAGACCTTCCAAAGCACCCAGCTGATGCTGGAATTCAAATCCATTTTATTTCCCACTAAAACTGATGAAACAACATCTCTGTTCCCTAACTTCCACAATAATAAAACTGGCTCTTATGAAGATAAGCTCAAAGAACTCCCATTTTTTAAAAGCCCATTATAGATTATTTTCCCCTCATTGAAGTTCAATCCAGAAAACTGAAAAAGTTATTTCAAATGGACGCAGGTCAAGAAAACTTCTTTCACAGAAACACAGACATGTGCAGGGAAGCTGGAAAGATGGCAGCAAGACCAAGCACTATTACTGCTTTTCTTTATACTCTTTTTTTCTGTTTAACAACACATGCATTTTTAGATGCAGAAAACCCACACACCATTTAGTTTTATTTCTCTGAGGAATGAGAAGTGCAAACACAATGCAAGAAAGTAGAAGGTTAAAAGATGAATGGAATTCAAATATAAACTAAAAATTTAATAATTTTGAATTAAGATTAGCAATGTTTATAATACTTTCTGCTAGAGAGTTTGACACTGGAACAACTTTACCCCATCTACACCTTTGTCTGCCATTAAGATCCATTGAGAGGAGTTCTAGAAGTCAGTAAATAGTCAAAAGATACTTTAATTTTATGTACACTTTATAAAATTATAAGTGTGCTGCTATTGCAACATCCAACTGAACATAAAGCAGGAGGTAGGTGACCCTTGTTCATTTTCAGATGAAGTCCACAAGTCACCACCAGCTCATTCAATTTTCTGGATATTGTTTTGCCACACAATTTCTCCTACTGCAGTAGTTGTATTTCATATAAATGAAAATAAATATCTCTGAAATAAGGAGAAAATACCAGACAAACATCTAAACAAGGGTCTTCAAAGGCAGTCTGAGGTGGTGTTTCTATTTGAGTTTGTTTTTTTTTTTTTTTGCACAGTTTAAACATTACCAGTCCAGTTCATCCAATTAGTGTCAAATATTAATTAACTAAAGTCTGTCACCTTTTAAAGCAGTTGTTCAGCTTAAATCTTTCTGAGGTGGGTTACCTTCAGTTCTTCTGAGAAGAATGGTGCTACTTGATACAAAATACATAAATACTCATTTCAGGGAGACTAGGCAATTGGTTTGGGATTGCTTGTTAGAATGTCTGCACAGTTCCTTCCCATCATTTCTGCTAATGAATAACCAAACAATTAGTGCTGAGGTGCACTAACATGGGGAATAACAATGACTGAGGGCAAAACACCCCCCTCAGACAGCGCTGCAAGGATATTTTATGTTCCCCTGATAGCAGCAAACAGGTTTTCTGTCATTAGGGCAAAGCAACAGAAATCCAATTAAGGTTTCAGAACCACATTTGATGTAAATCTGTTTACCCAAAGCTATCTTTTGGCTGGACTAATTACTGTTACTTTACAAGTCCAGTTGTTAGAGATGGCTCTAAACTGATCCTGAGGCCATTCCTTAAGTGACATCTCATTGTGGAGAAGGCAGAGGTGAAGAGCATCAGACAATATCAGCTCCAAGATATACAGCAATAATATTAAATATTAATTCCTCCTCTGCTCTCAGGCTTCTTTAAGAGGACTTCACTTTCATAACTTTAGATGAGAAATTCACAATTTATTTATTTTTTTAATCACCAGGATAAATGTACTTTTACTTTGTAAATAATGGCTGGATTTCCAGAAACCGAGATCATTTTCACCATGACCCTAATTCCACTAGGAATAGCCTAGCATTTCTTTATTGATACTTGGAAAAAGAGAAGCAATAAACCCCTCTAAATACCGATTCATGTGTAGAAATAGCTTCACATGGCTCTCATGGGACCACAGGGAGACAGCACAGTTTAAGTAAATAATCTCTCCCAACCCAGCTGAACCATTTGCTGCCCACTGTCCTTTTACCACAAATGTCTGCACATCTACTCTCTTTGTGTCAAGCTGCCACCAGCTCTGGCTATCTGTACTGCTATTTCCAGCCTTTTCTTCCCCTGTCCTTGCCTCACAGTTTTATTTGCTATGTATTATCTTCTATGTGTTATTTTTCAGGTTTTCAGTGTTTAACTAGAGCAAGTTGTTCTACTACCTTCGATTTTTATAAAAAAACCACATTGTACAATGGTAAATTAGCCATAAATTTTCACAAGTAACATGAGTTCTTTTCCCCCCTCTCACTAGAGCAAGTTGTTCTACCACCTTCGATTTTTATAAAAAAACACATTGTACAATGGCAAATTAGCCATAAATTTTCACAAGTAACATGAGTTCTTTTCCCCCCTCTCATATTTTTTTTTTTTTTAGCTAGGTAAGATACTCCAGCAGTTACAAGAATAAATATATGTGCATACATATTATAAAGTTGACAACAAAATAATGGTATCTAAAATGACTTAACCTAATTCCTGTTTACAAAGGTGTTTTGTATAAAAGAAGTCTGAGTGCTGCTAGAAGTCATTAAGATTATGGTTCCTCACATTTTATCTGCTCTAAGAACACCTTATCAGCATAACAATCACAATTGCCCAGCTGTAACGTACGAGTGCATTTCCTACCCACACTGAAGCACCTTCCTGAAACAGCACTGCTGATATTTTAGGTACTTAACACAGCACCAAAAGTCATGGGCTTGATTAACTGGGGCAAATCTCCATGGGCTTGACTAATTGGGGCCAAACTGCTTCCAGATCTCTCAGGTTTCCATTTGGATTGGAAACCCTTGCCCATTGCCATACAGATTCATCAGCTACTAAAAGCCAGCTGTAGCAGCGTATTTTTACATTCAAAATATGTGTCTGTTAATTAGTCATATAATTTAAGCTTTCAAGTGATCTTTCATTTAATTTCATCTGAGTCCCTGTCCTACTGTCAAATAATGGTTCTATCACACACTTTTATTACTTGGGGAAAACCAGGATTCAGGTGGGGTGGAGAGCAACAGTAAGTAGGTACAGACTCCCTAATGGCTCTGCTTGTCATTTTGCCTTGCTTCATACACACTGTTACAACTGTGACACATTATCAAAAAATTAAATCAAAAATTAAAACTTCAGGGAGCCTGAATGTCTGGTTCTAGTGACACAACACCTAGTCAATATCTATCTCTTCAATTTGCCAGCAGAGCTTGCATTTTACCTCAGCACATTTAAAGGCTTCCGTTTTAAATTACAGCCCAGTAGAAAAGGGCAGAACAACAAGGCTGCTTTGTAAAGTAGAATTTGCATGCCTGGATCCACGCACAGGTCTGTTAGACCATCAGTAAATCACATGAATGATGTACTAATATTTCTTTCTTCATTAAGATACTCCTTGGTTTTGAGGAGAAGAATTTCAGATGGCATTAAAAAGCCTTATGGTACCACAAAAAGGTCAACACAAATGCAGATATAAAATGGATACTTGATTGCCTGAGGTAAATTTAATCCCAGGAACAGAACCATTCAGAGTTACATGCACACTTCAGCTGTGCAGTGCTGCTCTTCTGAAGTGCTAAAAGCCAGGGCAAGACACCCAGCTCATCGTTCCTCCTCCTCCCACAGGAGCTGCATCTGCACTGGCACACACAGTGGACAGTGGGGGAAATTCTCATGTAAAGTAAACTTAAAAAGACTAACACAAAGATAAAATTACTAAGCCAAGTTTAAATGGTAGTAATTGGTAACTTTCCCAGAGAGACAGGTTGGTTTTCTAGCCCCGTGTTCAGTTCTTCCCATGGCAAAGAAACTCAGCAGGAGTCTTTTATACCAAAGCCAAGGGAAGTTTAAAATCAGTAAATCAATAAAAATGGCTCTAACAGGCCACCTTCCTCTATAATCTTTTTAACTCCTATTTTCAATCAATTCATGCTTTCTGTGATATGTATAATTATCTAACATGCTATTTTGCCATAAAAAACCCCTATGATTTAGTTACACTCCACAGTCCTGCTCTCTGACCACAAGCTTTGTGTGACCTCTCAGCCACTCCCAGGAGCTCAGCAACCCCAGAACAAAGATTTAATGGCACACACACAGACTGCACTGCTCTGAACAACCAGAACCAGTCAAGAGTTAATTCTGTCTGGTCACACAGACTTTGTGAAACTTGCTTTCTGTATAGGCTTGGAGGAGTTTGTTTTTGTTGTCCTTCAGTCTGTCATGTGTGACATGCAGCAAAACAATCTGTATCCATCCGAGTGACACACTAATATCTAGGGATGAAAACATGACACAAGAACAAGGTCTTCCTGTCCTCCTAACTGAGCTCTTTCCTGGCCACAGTGATAAACTGTTATAGAAGAAGGAAGATGAGAGACAGAGGCAGAAAAGCAAAGTGCTCCACTCAGTTTAGCCTGATTTATAGCTGACAAATGACTCAAATCACACTGAATCACCTCAAAGAAACCAGCAAAAGAACCTCAAACCAAAATGCCAAAACGCTACTAAACATTAGTCCTGTGCCACAGAACAAAATATGGTTGCTTCCCCCCACCCCATATAACTTCATTTTGCACTTTGGATCATTACTTAGGGGCAGACAACTTTATTATCATAAATTTAAAGCCTTGTAAGTTTCAAAGCAGTATTTCAACTAAAATTTCTAAATCAATATTTAAATTTATTTAGAAGATAGACACTTTTACCTTCAAATACCCTGAGCATATTGAAGCACACAAACTATTTTCTATAGTTATGATGTCACACCACTTAATATTTAAGTCCGAAGTGCAGTACAGTGACCTTACACACCTTTAAATGTGCAATTTTAGATATGAAAAGGAGCATTTCTCACAATTACATGAAATTAGGAATCACGTGGCATTTGTAGACCTCTTACACATTCAAGCCAGCATTTGCTTAACATTGCACACACTGCCAGCCAAATACACATTATTTCTGTGGCATTTTATCACAGAACCTTACTCAGTGTCCATCTGACTCTGCAGAAAGACTCCACCTGGCACAAAAGCAGGAGATGAAACCCAGACAGGCTTTTCATAATGCTGGATCACTTATGTTCCCTGGATTAACCACTTAGTTGGGAAATAATGGAATTAGGCTAATGGAACATAGTGTTTTCTGTAATTGTATATTGTGCAAGCACTTTGCACATTTCAAACACAGACTTCAGCTCTTCTATTCTCTTACTGTATCTGAAAAAAAACCATCGTTAAGGACCTGCCCTCTTTGCTGTTCATCACTCCAATGAACGCAGCGCAATGTCTGAGAGAGGCAGACAACCCTTTCACTCACTTTCCTCAAATTACATCTCATCCACTCTTAGTAAAAACCTTTCAGCTTAAGTTACCTGGGCCACTTAAGTGTTGAAAACCAGGCTGGCTGTGCCTCTCCTCAGAGATTCCCAGTGTAAAAGTCCTACTACTTTGAGGTTTCCAGCACTCACAGAGGAAAAATAGTATTCGTATGTGATGTCAGGTACTGCAAGACCTGCTATAATTGCTATGTATTTTGTTATAATTTAAAAAAATACATTTCTGGGAAGGTTGGACAAGAACAATGTACCAAAAAAAAAATAAATAAAATCCAGCAGCAAATGCCATTAGAAACCAAATCCATGACAAACAGGTAATTTTTCTTGGTTTTCTCCAATAAGACCATTTCATCATTAAATTTGGCAATACTTTACACAGCATGAGCTGCCCCTGTAATCAACACAGGGACATTTACAGTGAGGGGAATGGATCCACATTCTGGGGGACAAGTGAGGGCTGAAAAGGAGGTTCAGGAAATTCAGCACTGAGGTACAATCTTGGTCTGTCCCACTCTCCCACCACCTTAAGATCATGTCTGCCTCTCATTAGAGCATCTGGAAGTTATGAGCACCCACAATGAGATGAGAAAATTCCCCTAAGTCCACAAATTCTTCAAGTAATGAACTGGAACGTGGAAAGAGACAGTAAAAGGAAAAGGTAGAATCTAGCAGGGATGGGACAAAAGTTTGCCTAAAGGAAACTTTAGCAAATTCTTAGAATTTCTTTAGAAATTGCTTAGCAAATTCTCTGCCAAGCAATTTCTACCTACTCGAGGTACATTCCATTCCCTCAGCCTCCAGCATCTTTTAAAGTTAGAACTCCTGTCTTGCTGCAGTTTATGGCACGTTTTTATTGGGTGTACTTAGGAAGCAAGCAAGGCCGACTAAACAGATTTCCTCCATGACCTTTACTACCGTCAGCTGAAAACAATTTAGTCCATTTTAAGTCATTTGAGAGCACTGTAAACATTATCCAAGGGGCTTAGGACTGACTGTCTAAAACATGACCTTTCAAGCTGACAGCTGACAAAAATCCTCCACTTTAAACCATTTTAAAAGATATGATAAAGGTTCTTATCCTGCTGAAACAGAAAGGAATTTTCCTTTACCACTAGAGAATAAAGATGCCTTTCATTCCATTTAAGAAATCTTGGGGTTTTGTTTTGCCTTTTTTTTTTTGAGAGACATGGGAAAAATGAGGGAGATAACCTAATGTACTCAGATACTTTCTCTCTTCAATAAAAGTTCAATCCACCCAATTAATATAAACCAAAAAGTGAAACGAATAGGGTAAGCAAGAAATGAAAGAGGCCATGCAAACAGGAAACCTTAAATAGGCAACAACTTGGCTGGAAATTAAAAAAATAATAATTATGCAGTCCATTTTTATTAACATTTGGCATGTATACATACCAGTTTTAACCCATTCATACACAAGGGAAGACAGACATAACTCTCCACACAGCCAAATTGATGTGGGCAAAGATACATTTTCATACTTTGGCTATTTCAGAGCATAGGATCACTCTGCTGATCAACCCAGCCCCGGGCAGAAGGCAACCTGACTTCACCAGAAGTATCCAGAGAAAGCAACACACATGATGGATTCCATATGGCAACATAGATGATCCCATTCAAATGAAATTAAATGGATTTCGGGCTATGTAACACAATGAAAAGCATTCCACATTTATTTGGCCTTGTCATCTCACAGGACTAAAACAGAAAAATTCTTATGAAGCATGTATTCCATTATCAGTTTTTAGAAAGTGTATAAACGTCATGACTACCAGTTTAGAATCACCCTGCCTTCCTCTTAAAACTAAAATAAAATCAACTGCAAACAGGCTGGAAATATACAATGACATAGTACTTATTTCCTGTGTAATTGCAAAATAATTCTGAAAACAGCCAAAAATATTTCGAGATTCACTAGACATTCTGCTATGCAGATTTACTTGGCACTCTGAGGTACCAAGCAGTTTTACACAAAAACTCCTAACAGTGAGCTAAAAAAAAATAAAATATAATCCCTATTTAAATCATTTTGCTCCTTTTACAGTTACTTAGTTTGATACTGTACCAGTCTTTGTAGCAGCACCCTGTTGTGTGTGCTGTCTAAAATACTCTACTGTAGTCTAATCAGCCACACACCCTTTGTTTAAATCCTAATCTTCTCCAACTTTGCCCTACCTGCTGAACACCCACTGAGAGCTCCCAGTTATTCTTGTGACAGGGAAACAGCAAGAATGAGACACAGTGTGTGTGATAGGAGGGATGCACAATGACTGAAACCTCAAAGGCCACCCTGCCCATCTGCATTCTTCCTCTACCCCACCTTCTGTGAAAAGAACCTCAGAAATAGCATTGAATTATTTTATTGGAGTTTGAGTGAGTAAAAACACACCTCCATTACTGAAATACTGAGCATCACTCACTTAGCAGGTAAAATGAAGAAAGGAATACCAATCTGCATCTACCTGTCTTTCACTTGTAACATACTGAATTTCCAGCACGGCACATGTTTTTCAGGTTTTAATTCCATTACCTCTCTCATACTGGGCACTGTTTTTTTCTATGTTGAGATCCAGCTACTCAAATAGAAGGATTCCACCCTAAAAGCAGAATGCAAACACACTTCTGGAGAAAAGCTTTATCAGCTCGCACATCCTCCACAGAACAGTGGGATTTATCCAACCACCTTGCTGTTACAAAACATTCAGTTGCTTCAGGGCTTTCAAAAGCTTGTTCTTGTCTCCTGTCATACCATTTTAAGCTACTTTGTTCCTCAGAAACAGCACAAGAAACATCCTTTTTCCCCCATTCCTCTGGCACAGCAGCACTGCTGGACTGACACCTCTGCTTCCCTCGCCCTGCAGGATGAGCAAGGTGCCCTGAACTGCTCTAGGCAGCCACAGGAGCGCACAGGACACAAACACAAACTGCAAATACACACAAAAATGCTGCAAACAGCTCAGATACCAAACAGCTCTCTGGGTCATCTTGTACAAAATTACTCCCATTTCTCAGAAAGCTTAAGATGGGTTTGATTTCATGTTCAGGAACCAAACCAACTAAAACAGAGTTCCTTCACTAAAAATAAGAGTCAGAGTTTCCAGCTTAGTATTTATTTGCATTCAATTATTTCTTAAATTCTTATGGACTTGAACTACTCTCACTCATCACACTAATTTATTCAAAAGCAAATTCTTTATCCTAAATACAGTCCAAAAGGGATGGAGAGAAGATTTTCATCCCATGGTAGAATTTTTCACCAGGTCTTGGTGGTCTTGCATGCAGAAATATCATTGTGATGGATTTTCTTCCCTTTTCCTTTCTTGCCTTTTTGTCTAGGCATTTCATGTCTCTAAACACATTATGGGAACCACAGAGATTTTCTCTTCATTCAAAATTCACAGGTTTTGAGAAATCAAATGAAATCTAAAGAAGTTCCAGATTACAGATGGCAACTGTCAATTTTGCTTATGTTTGTAAGATTACCTTTAAGGGAAACATTCCTTAATCAGATTTCATGTGCTTTGCCCATTACATCTCTGCAGTATTGCTGATGGGGGAACTCCACCAGCAGAAAAACCTTATCCTTCAAATACAAAATGAATTTTATGATTTTTTTTTAAGTTTTTTGGATTTTTTTTTTTTTTACACAGTTTGAAAGGCAAGAAGATGGGTTTCTCCAATTGCAGAGATAAACGAGGTGAGTGCAGCCTCATCAAAAGGGGACACAGTCCTACAGGATAGAACAGGACACAGCTGGGAGAGGGAAAACCTTCCACAGAGTCCAGACAAGGCGAGATCCAGGCAGACAAGGCAGGGTCAGAGACAGGACTGGGCTCAGGCCAGTCACAAATTCCACCTTCCTGCTGGGGACTGGACCAGAGATAAGCCTGGAGACAAGGAAGCCACAACAGCTCCAAGGTTCTTCAGGAGAACCAGCCCCTGAGCCAGGAGAGCAGGAGATGTGTTGGGCTCAGGTGTTGCTGGGGCACAGCACAGGCAAGAGCCCCAGACCATTCTGGTCAGGGCAATTAAGGCTCATTAGTGCAGCCTGACACAAAGCAGCGATGCTGCAGCCTCCGGGGCACTATTTAAGGAAAAGTGAACATGGAGCAGGGACTGTTCCCTGTTTTCCTGGCTCTCACACCAACATCTGTTTCAGGTTAAGGCTGTATCAGTTTGCATTACCAGCATTTTAACTTGGAGCTCTTTGGAAGGGTTCAAAAGGAGCATAAGGAAACTCTTAGCATACTTTTAAGGGCAGACACTTGATCAATCAGAAAACTAATATAAATTGCATAACTGGACAGGAAAACAAATTCCAAGCATTATAATTTATCCGGCAAAGGATCTTTAACACACTCGTCATCCAGGGGAAAGAGGAAAGCATGACTCACTCACCACTGATAACATCTCAAATTAGGATTGAGCCCAAGTAATCACTGAGGATGCAGAGCAGTCTGAAATTTTAAACAGAAATGCTATTTTCAAATTATACCGTACCAACTGCAGCTGACCAGCCATTCTACTGCTTCCACATACTTTCAGTATTAGCTTCTCTACAGTATTTTCTGTTAAATAACTTTCTAAAACAAGGAATGAGAATGACACCAAGTAGCACAGGTGTGAAGCCTGCTAAGATATTGTTAGATTTGCAAATCAATTAACTCATTAGGCAGAAAAAGTGTGTGAATCTATGATGACCATTTCAAAGCACAGCTGTTGTGGTAAAACAAAAAAAACAGTTGCAAAAGGGTTTGTTGAGGATATCTGGGTACCCAAGGAGTTTATAAACTGAGGAAAGCACAAAGCATCCATTATGGAATGGGCTCATTTTTCTGTCTTATCAGTAGAGAAGGTGGTGATTAACAAAGTCCAAGTATCAAAACAAGCAATAGAAGAGGATTTAAATTCTGTGGCTCCCAGACAGTTTCCTTTCATGCAGACACTTGTTCAGTTAACAGGTAATCCCTGTCTTCACACAAACCAACTTCTGAGCAGGAGAATTGGCCCAGCTGAAGTCCAGTTCCCCAAACAAAGCTCTTCCTCAGGCCTCCCTGTGGTTTCCCTGCCTTTACAGTGTCTGCAAGGTTGTTAGAACACAATAAATGCTCCTCTCAAATCCTTCTGCTCCCTCAGTCATTCATAAAGGATATTAACAAAGACATTTCAGAACTTAAGAAAAAAGGAACAGTTTATAAGAAAGATGCTGGAGAAGTAATACAGTTTATCTATACTTTTGCAGAGCTTTAGAGGCAGCCCATTATAAAGAGCAAATCTACAAAGTTACCTTAAAATATCTGAGTTACTGGAGTAGATTAATAAAAGCAGATTTCAAATCAAAGGAGACTTGCAAGTGGGAATAGTTTCCAAGGAGTGCAGCAAGTACAGGACTGCCACAAGAATCAATATTAATACCACTCCTTTTACTATCTCTTAAGATTTACACAATGCCATATGGACTGAAGTGACAATATTCACATAAAGTACAAAGCAGGGGCATTCAGCAGCAAGCAAGGTTTACATGCAGAGAGGGTTCACTCTGCTACAAAGGGGACAGTGATGGAAAACAAAAAGGAACACAACATTTTAATGAGTTATAACCTACAGAGATGTGCAGCAGAAAGAGCTGTCCCAAAAAACAACTGTATTATTCTTCTAGCTTGATTATTTAGTTACCAAATTCTTACCAAAGGGAAAGAACATTTTGTGATACATTTGTGAAGCTCAATTTATGTAACTAGTTTCTTTGTTTGAAAGAAATAAATTAGAAGTCAGGAGAGCATAATGCAAGAATAATAATTAGTATATCAATTCTGTAGGAGAAAAAAAATGCAAAAGGAATTAGTACTTATAGTGAGAATATTATTTATTTAGGAACCATGCTGGATATGTCCTGCCTGAAATGCTATACCTTGGATTTAATATGAGTTTGATGACCATTGACATCTAGACAGGATTGTGGTTCAGTTACAGCCTCTAAAAGCAATAAACTCATGGACTTTGAAGGGTCCATATGAAAACTTCTTGATCACATATTCTATGTACAGTTTGAGGTGCACACAGAACATATAGAGGGATTAAATGGAACCCTCACACTGCAGTTACCAGAGCTCTCCCACCATTACATACACTTCATTTTCCACCATCACCTTCAATAGCCATTGACCACGATGTTGAATAATCTCACCTGTTCAGCACACAGAAATGATCACTACTAGCACCATCCAAAAGCCTCAGCCAAAACCATACATTTGTAAAATTCACCTGTAGCATGAAAATCCTCAACTTTAAGCTTTGTTTTCTAGTCAAGTAAACCTTTTTTTAGTTTCTCTTCCTTCTGACTGGGACGTCAATGGCCAAAGTCTCCAGCTTTACCATTAACATTGACCAACACCACAGCTCAACAGACCACAACAAAATGACTTCTTGGACAAAGAAAGACATACATCTCAGGCAACAGCCAAAACCATACATTTGTAAAATTCACCTGTAGCACGAAACCCCTCAACTTCAAGCCTTGTTTTCTAGGCAGTAAACAATTTTTAGCATTTTTTCCTTCAGACTGAGTTTCCAGTGGCCAAATCTTCAGCTTTATCATTAATATTGACCAAAAACCACAAACCAAAAAGCCCTCCCAAACAAAGAAAGGCATGCATCTTGGGCAACAGCCAAGAATCACACACTTGTAAAATTCACCAATAGCATGAAACCCCTCAACTTTAAGCCTTGCTTTCTTTAGTAAACCATTTTTTAACATCTCTTCCTTCTGACAGAGATTTCAATAGCCACAATCTTCAGCTTTACCATTAACATTGACCAAAAAACCACAGACCAGACCAAGAAGACCTCCCAGACAAAGAAAGGCAGCAGCGGGCAGCGAGGCTGGAGCTCCGCACGCCCCTTACCTTCCCCTGGAGCCTCTGGGGACACCTCCTGGACATCACGATTCCTCCTCCCAGCAGCAACCAGGCACCGAGCAACTTCCACCAGCTCTCACAGCCCTCAGCCGTGTGTCCACACCATGGAACAGCAGCAGGGTAGGGCGGGAGGGCTCTTGTGTCCCCTCCCAGCAGCTCCCACAGGTGGTCCCGGGGCAGGTGGCCCTGCAGCTGTGGGTCGTTGTTCCTCAGGATCCCACAGGTGTGCACAGGTTGTCATCACCACCCCCAGCTCAGCTGCAGCCATTCCCCCACAGCATCCCAACCACCGCGTGTTTGATTTAGCCTGCAAGTGCTGTCTTTGTTTTTGGGCCTAAAAGTACAGGTTTTCCTCTTTTTTGACCTGGCTGTATTGAAATATATGGTGTTTGTCTGAATTCACCACATCTCTCGGGATCAGTGGCCTGGCCTCTTCATTAGCTGTCTTGGTGTAATCCACAGTAATTATCTTGGATGGTTTCATGTTTTCTTCAAGCTCATTGATAATGTGTCAAGCAGTGAAGGACAAAGAACCAATTACATTAGGATCCTATCAGAAAGTTTTCAGTTGGATGACAATTTCACTCTGACTTCCCAGTTATTAATCCCTTAAATGTATTGTTTTAATTCCTTCATACATCACTGCCTAGAATATCATGATTCCTCATTAGAATATTTTTCTCTGAATTAGACTCTTACATTTTACAGTTATAGCATTAACTGCTAGAAAAATAAGTTTAAGAATGATTTTTTAAATATCTGATTTTGAAATGAATCCCATAATACTGGCAAGTAAAAAATGTCACTTATATTTTGTTTTTAAAAGCTTGTTGTAATTGATCAGGAGTTTCTTACTAATTACAAGAAGCTTGTGATTTGTAACACACAGCTGAATATTACTGTCTCCCACTTAGTATAATACTTTTTTTTTTTAAATAACTATATAGAAGTCTGGATTAGTTATTGTTTTAACAGAAGACTGACTATGCAAGCTAATGAAAGAAATATCCAACACTTTATGTAAAGAGTAAAATAAAAACATTATTTCCAATGAGTAGATAATCTGCTTAAACTGGGACTGATTTTTTCCTGAGGTTGCATGATACAATACAGTTTTCCATAAAATGAGAGATTATTTTTAATAAAGTTAGGCAACAAGGTGGACCAAAATGTGGCCTAAGAGGTGCACTTGTCCAGATGCTAAAGCTGAATAAAAATATCCTCAACTTAATTGTTTAAGGGTTATTTCCAAATCAGCAGTTTTATATTTCCCTTTCAAATGTGTAACTCATTATATCAAAACCCAGGACTTTGCAGGACACCTTGATGGACTGATGTATGGTGGAATCCTGTGTGTTTGAACAAGAGCAGGAACAAAAATAGTAGTGATTAATATCAGAAGTTTGTAAGTTACATCCACACACACATAGTTCTTTGATAATGCTCACAATAGATGCAACACAATAGATGGGTAGTAACAAGATAAGTGAGTGCCCTTATATGTATTTAAATTATTTAAATAATAAATATATTATTTTTTTCTTTTATTTTAGAATGAATCACATTTTCAGCATATTGTGTTTTTTCTTGTTACGTGAAAATTAAAAAGAAAGCAAAAGAAAATGGTTTGAATTGATGACAAAAACATCCACACCTACTATTACAACTTTCAGTTTTTGACTGCTAATTTTTTCCCGCCTTGTGTACAAATGTTGAGCGTAGCACCTGCAAGTGCCCCACAGGCTGTTTTCTCAACCACTTCCCCACAGAAACCACTTTGCAGATTTTCATTGACATGAGTAGATTTTTCTTCAGACCCAGAAAGCCTGAAGGACCAGACCTGTCATCTGCTCAGAAATACCATTTGGTTTTTCACTTACAGGGACAAAGTGTGACATGAATTACTGGTAGACAAATCCATACCTCTGTGGTGGCCCTTCAGTTGCTCACTGCAGGCTCAAAGGACAGAGCAAAGGTTGGGCAGCTCCTGTCTCTTCCACATTTCTTGGGCACAGAACAGAGATGTGAGGATTTTGTTTTCTACACAAATGTGTCAGCCAACAGAGAAGGGAATGAATACAGATTTAATATGCTTCTGGTCCAAGCTCAGCACAAGACCCTTGTCCTTTTCTGCTCATAACACAGCTGGTCTTAGGTTCTCATCTCTAAAGAGAGAGAAAAAAAAAAAAGAAAATAGAGTCATGGTACCTGCAATAATCTTTAAATTGATTTCAGTGTCTTACTCACAGCATCATGTTATAATTTGTTTCTGCACTTACTTGGAAATTAAGTGTTAACCAAATTACTTGTAAAGAAACAGTGAATTTTGACAGAACATTCCCTTCAAAATCCATTGTAATTCAGTTTGTTCTTCATGAAGACCATAAATTAGTATTTACTTCATTTTTGGGGGTGGCGGTGGGGGGAGCAAGGAGCAATGCTTTTAATAATCAAAGTGCTTTCCTTCACAATTTGAAGTGCAGAAATACACATAGTAACAGCCACAGAGCAGCAAGAGCTTTATTCAGAGTAGTGGTGCTGAACCAACTCACATTTGTTTCTTACAGTTACAAGCAATGCAGATTGCAGGTGTTTGCACTGACATTTGCTTGATATGAAAATATACTTCCAAGAAAATATGCACTATCAGGCATCTTTAGCAGTCACTCTCACCATTTTCTTTCACATTTAAACACATGGGTGCAAGGAAAAAAAGCATAATTGAGCCATATTAGCAATCATTTTAAAAATGGCTTTGGATGATGAGGATGTTCTTTGGCATTTTCTAGAAGAGCTCGTTCAGCAGCAGAAGCGAGCAGGGCTGTTCACAGCTGGCTTCTCGCTCTGCTCCTGCTTCCTTCTCCTTGCACACCTTCAGCTCAGCCCCACAGCAGTGCTCTTCACACCAGCCCAGCCAGCCAGAATTCTCTCTTTGTTTTCCTGTCGCTCTGCCACAGGCGCAGATGAGATCCAGGTCCCAAGTGACACCAAACAGTGAAGTGTTCCTGTCCCAATTCCATGCACAGCACTTTGCTTCAGACGTACTGGCACGCAGAAAGCCAAAGACGAAGTTAGCAGTTTATGACAACATTTTACTGTTCTTTCAAAGCAGTAACGAGTTGTGAGTTTCACCCAGTTTTTCATTACATATCATCATTAAAGTGCTGCAGTATTTTGTATAGTGATGTGTTTTTTTAAGTATTAGCCCATGCAGCCTTACAGTGTGAGCAAAGCTGATCACACAACTACCTGTGTGAGCAGCATTTTAAGTACAATTCTTTGCAAAATTTGTCCCTTGGCAGAGTAACCCTAGATTTTTCTTTACTGGAAGATACTAGGATCACATTATTATTTTTTGCTCCTTGCTGTACTTATTGTACCTTGCCATCTGTCTTGTCTTTCACATCTGTCTTGTATCCTAGTTCCTACTCCATTCATTTACTATCTGTCCTACTGGTCCCATTTGCCCTCACTCTACATTTTCATTCTATTCATGCTGCTTGCATGCTTTTGTTTAAATTCCAGCACTACCTCCTCCTCTTACTAAGAGGGTCTCAAGTGTGTTTAAATCATTCTTGAGCACATCCCTCTCATTTTCTCTGAAACTGGGCTTCTTTATTTGGAAAAGACTGTCTTTGCTGTCCTGTCATTTTCATTATTTTTCATAACTATGTTTAACATAGTGCATGTTTTAAGGAATCAAATAGAAATCCAGCTTTTGATGCAATGGCAAGTTTTGTTTTTAATTTGTACCTACAGACACACATCTGTAAACTTCTCCTTCACAAAACCAACCAGCAGAAGCAAACAGCTCTCCTTAGTGCCATTGCTTTTAAGATCCTTTTCCATAATGGAGTTGTAGCAAAATTTTTTCACAGAGAGTGAGAGAGACAGCAGCATTTTTGCTACAAAGAGACATTTATTAGATCAGGGGTAAGAGAAACTTTGGTTGGTACAGGATTTGGAGATCTCAGTGTTCCTTTCACAAGAATGGAAGACAACTGATGAAGGGACCTTTGAGGGGCTCCAGAACTGTGTACACCTCTTATTTTACGTTAGTCTAATAAAAGTGTACCTGCTGAGTTCAGTTGACAAGAACTACATTTTCCAATAAACCATTTTCTAACCTCTTTTGATATCAATTCCCTTGTGTCAGTGACAGGCTTCTGAAAAAGCAAAAGTAAAGAACTCTCCTGGGCAGTTTTTCAGTGGCAAGTACCAGACACAATAGATCCCAAATGCTGCTGGGAACTTTTGACTACCTGTAACTATGTAGTATCCTCATAGTAACAAACCTCCCAGTACTGTGCTGGTAAGAACATGACACAGTGTTTGATGTACAAGCTGGAGCAGGGGGACCGAGTCTGTGCTGCTCTTGTTCTGCCATGTGTGGCCCAAGCAGGTCCTCTGGGTCTACTCCCTGTCCTGTTCCCCACCTGCTTTGCTTGCAAGTTCCTCAGAGGGAAAAATGTGAGGCACTGGTATTATCACTTACCAAAGTGAGACACTGGTGTTATTTGAGAGCTGCATTCTCTTCCACAGCATTAATGACTAATTCAGTACTTGGTGTACGAGATATTTCTTAGCAAATTGTACAAGCTAAAAGTTTGAGTTGCACAGGCACCACTTCTTAATGCCCAGCTTCCTGGGCTCTTCATTCCAAAGTGATGTCAAGGGGTGGCAATTACAGTGATATTTGGGACATTTGTCACCACTGCTAACATTTCACCCTTATGTATTACCAATCATCAAAGAACTATGTCATGAGGGATTTACCTAGTGCTTTTTTGAATCTGACACAGTTTTTTCTCCTAAGTTTGCAATTAGAAGTGAAATTTCTTTAATTTGTAATAGATTTGCTTGCTTTGTATGTTTTATCACATCTCATACATGGGGATATTACCCAAGTTTGTACAGAGAGACTTTTTATAAAGGAATGGAGTGCCAGGACAAGAGGGAATGGCTTCGAACTGACAGACAGAAGGTTTAGATTGGATATTAGGAGAGCAATTATTCACAGTGAGGTGATGAGGCCCTGGCACAGAGTGCCCAGAGAAGCTGTGGCTGCCCCGTCCCTGGAAGTGTCCAAGGTCAGGTTGGATGGAGCTCTGAGCACCCTGGGACAATGGAAGGTGCCGCTGCCCGTGGCAGAGGGCTGGAATCAGATGATCTTTAAGGTTCCTTCCAACTCAAACCATTCTGTGATTCTGTGATTCCCTAAGGATCTTATAGGGAGCCCTTGATCAGGTTACTTTAACATTCTTCGTCCCTGTATTTAAAAGATCATATTAGGCCTCATCCAAGAGTATTGCAAGCCTTAGCATATCACCAACTTTAAATAAAAATTATCTGTAATTGTCATTATTGCTAATTACCTTACTTGGTCTTGTAATGTCACTCATGCAGTTCATTCATGGCATGTCCATTTAGCTGACCAAAATTCAAAGCTCTTAAATTGAATGGCATCCTAAAGAAAAGCCTGTAAATAAAAATACATAGTGTTTTATATTTAGAACAATATAAACCTCCTGTCATCTCATCATTCAGCTCAGTATAAATATGCTTTTCACGTAAGTTTTAATGTTTGGCATTGTGCTGCCTCTCTTGCTGACCAAGGAGTACTTTTACATGTATTACGTGCCACATTCATTGCAAGCTAATGCCTTATACAAAAATAGGGGTTTTTTAAAATTAAATATTTACATTCCTTTGAAGGTTTAATACCAGATATCCCTAATGGCTGCATTTTCTCATTCCTGCATTTTATAGTAATTGCTTCCCTAACCATGTACTCTTTGGTGATTTTCCAATTAATTGCCAACCCGTCTGACCACCTTTACTCTGTGTTTTATTTCTGGCTTATAAAAGAAATTTAGCAGCTGTTAAGAACATCATGGTAATGTTTTTGACTGCTTATGAATCTGAAAATGCTAGGCAGACATTAATTAAGTCACATAATGGTATTTAACAGACACCACTATGATTGATGGGATTACTTTGTGCACTGTATATGTGCAGGCAATTCAAAGCACAGTTTCATAGGGATTCCCAAGCCTGGGTTCCACTGCTAAAGTCCACTTAGGGATTAATAGGAAATTTAACTCATAACATCAACAATATGACACAGTACCCAAACCCTGTGGCAGAAAATAAATGGCAGCCTAACAAATGTTAAATGGTACAAAAAGCTACAAACAGTAAATGGTACAAAAAACTACTCTTTCCACTGAGTCTTCATATGCTTTGTATGTACAGACTTTATTGTATAGAGGATTTAAAGCTATTTTTCTCTTCAAAAACCAGGAATTAAGATAAGGAAGGGTGTCACGCTGCAATACCTTCCTGAAGAAAAAAAAAAACAAAAAGGGAAAAAAATATTGAAAAGAAGAGAAAATGTTACAAAAAGAAACAAAAACAAAAAAACCCCAAATCTTCAGCTGTATTGGCTCTGTTTGGTAGGGTTTCATTGGAGGCCCTAATCGCAGGAACAAGATTTGTTCTAAATTGTTTGCATTCACTTCTGAATATCTGGAAATGTGCTTGTTAAGTGTTCAGGTGGAGGAAAAAGCCTTCTCAGATGCAGAAAGAAGTAATGCTGTGCAGTCAGTGGAAAGAAACATTCAAACAATTATACACCCTACTGCTCCAAGTCATATTAAAACAATCTATAAGCTAATTCAATGCTAACACAATGTCTCATAAATGGTAAACGGGCCAGATGAACATCCCGGCTGAGCAGGCTGCATGAACAACCTTCCAAGTCAAGAAATGCAGCATCATTGCAGTGTTCAACAAGGTTTTAACTGCCACTTCCACTTTATACCTGCCGCATTTAATCTGGGTTGCCAGCACAGATTTGTTTCCAGCGTGTGAAGTCAAGCCAATAACTAGCAAGCAAGATTCTGAAGTCTGCTGATCTTATTTCATTCCCATTTTATCTCATACAAGATGGTCAGTAGAAGATAATCAAAGAGATTAAAATGGAGGTTTAAGACAGTTCCAGGATCAGTCTAACCCCTGCTCCCCAGCTCTACAAGCTCCTCCCACAATTCATGTCTGATTCTTCAAGGTGAATAAGGGTCAACAGGTATTTTTGAATTCCTAACCTTTTTTCTTGTTTTTTACTTCTTTCCTGTGAGGCAAAATTTTTAGATCTAATAATCAGAAGCACATTATCCTCTTTTAGAATAAACACAGGAATTTTACTGCAATTCTAGGAACTGATGGGAAACTTAAATTTGAAGATGATACTTAATGCCACCTTGCAGGCTTAGTAATGAGCACTCACAGATCTGATTGAAAATTCAGCTGGCTGCCTAGTCCCTGAGATAACTTTAAATTAATAAAACTTCCAAATACTTTTTTCTTCTTAATTTTTCATGATGTTCCTATTTGATGAAAAAGTAAAGCAAAGCAAACTGTGAAGATAAAGGCAAACATAAGAATCCTGAATGCTGTAAATCCAAGGAACATCACTAAGGGTTCTCCAGTTTGCAGATGAGATGACAGTTTCATACCTTGGAGTATCAGTAGGATCAGCTGTAGGATTCATCAGCTGGGATATATGAAAATAAATACTTTCAATAATGCTCCTGGCGATTCTTACATTATATTCATAGCCTTATTGTTTTTAAGAATAAAGGTTACTCTAGATCTGACAACCTACAGATATGATAAATATTTCAAAATATAAAAATAAACAAAAGTAAATGTGGAAGAATGTTTGAGCATTAGAAGAAACGTTCAACCTTTTCATATTTCTATTGTCTGCAAGCCAAAGTAAGTTCATTCAGCTCATTTTCCACACCCCCTACCCCCCCCAAAAAAATTATTTTAGGTCTGGAATATGTCTTGAAAAGCCAAGACAAGAAAAGACTGCCCAAAAAGACAAGGTGGCACATACCATCTGTCACGCATCCTCAAATGTTAATTACTTATGAGTAAGATTTGAGATCAAAATGGAAATGAAAATGATCTTCAAAGTGTAACTGAAGAGCCATGGCTGTAATTCAGCCCTCTGTATGTCTTGATCCTCTTTTTCTCACACTTCAGTTGAAGCATGATACTTGGACTTTTCATAGAATCTATACTGCAGCACACGTTACTAATCTGGTACAGATTTCTGCAGCACTAAAGGGCAATATCTATTTGGAATGGCTGTTACAGGAAGTTTTATATTTATAGAAAATTCAGATTGTAATTAGAGATCTTTAAATAGGCTTTTCCCCCCCACTTTTTGGTACTATGCAAAAAGAAATAACAGTGAATTTCTTCATATTCCATTGGTATTATTAAACCTACAGAATGGCGGGGGTAGAGGGAAGGAAGACAAAACTATTGATCTAATTTTGGACCTTTAGATGTGAAATGTTGGCTACAAAGCAGCTCAGTAATTTTGATTCCAAGCTACATCTAAAACCGAACAAAGTCTATTCTTTTACCCTTAAGATATAAAGTAATTTTTTTGTAATAACTTCTGTTCACTGAAGATTTTGCCCTGAGAGGAACAAAAGCATCACAAAAATACCTAATCTTCAGGGGTTTCTATACCTTACAAGGGAAAATTCCTGCACAGAGAAATAATCACTTGAAAAGAACTTATTTACTTAGCCCTCAGGTAGAAAAGAGTTTATGCACACACAGAAAATCCAGATAGTGTCTTAAGTAGAGTCTTGGATATCTCACACACAACCTCTATTCATCGCTTTAGAACTGAGTAACAGCTTCAAAATCACTGTTTGCCAGCATCTCTGGGGGAGGAGCTGAAGCTAAGCACAGCTATAAAATGCTTCCCAAGAAGACTAATAACATTTTGCAATGTAAGAATGGAAATCCTAATGTTCGGCTTTTCTTCTAAGAACGGTTTCTTTGTGTCCTTTGCTCAGAGAAGGCGAAGAGGCTGTTCAAAGCCCCTTGTTTTGCTGAGGAATGTTTTTGTTGTTGTTACTGCCCCGCAGTGGCTCACTGGAATATGTATGCAGGGTGGTTGTTTTTTTCTGCCTGAGCAGGCATTTGGAGACGGGGAGGGTTGCCAGGGAATCTTTTATTTTCACTCAGCCTGCCTTGCAAGTGATCTACAGTTATAGGCAAATATAGCTATAATCCAAGGGCACGTTTTCTTTCCCATCCTTATTACACAGCTAATGTATTCCTCGCCTCAATGTATACATTATATTTTCTACTTACTGATGGTTCTTTAGATTGGATGAAATGGAAAGATTTAGTAGATAAATGGGGGACTGATTCAGAGAACAGGCATTTCATTGAGTGCTCCCGGTGACAGTGAATCCTGCAGTATGCCATGAATGGTAAAAACCTCAATGAGTGTAAATACACATCCAAGTGTGTAAATACTCTTTTCTCACACACTGATCCTCTGTACACAATTTCATTTAACATGACTTATTCTGATAGCAAAACCAAAACTACCTTACAATGTCAATACAAGTTTTTCTGTATATTTAAGACGTGAATTTTGCAATCACTAACCTTTTAGGTTAGTGGTCTGAGTGCTTCAGTACTGTTACGATTTGGCACAGTGAACACATTGCACAGTGACCCAGATTCTCCCTGTGCTCTGTGGCTTTGGACTGCTCTGCCAGCGTCATCCATCTCCCAGAGCAAAGGGGAGCTCCAGTCACACATTCTCAGCCCAGTGCAACTCTTTGCTGGGACTGCAATCAGAAAAAGGAAGGGTTACACACTGGATATTCCAGTGCCAGCTCAGCCTCCTGGCCCCCTTAGCCATGGACATGGTACCTCAATTCTGACACTGGCCTTTGTGCACAGCAGCAGCAGCAGCACTGTGATAGCATAAGAATAAAATTGCTTTTCTTCTACTATTTTTTTCTAACAGTTCCTGCCTCTGTGAGTTTAGATGCACTTAGTTCTGTAGTCAAATACATTTTTAAATTACTATCAGATTAAAAGAGCAAAAAGCATTCTGGAATTCACGATTGCTTTCAGTCAGTGAAGCAGGGAGAATGCTGCAAAATACGAAGTCACCCTTCAGTCTGACCTTGATTTGCAATCTACAATTTAGTGAATCTCACATCACATCAGATGTTCACTGGGTTAAAAAGATCAGTGAGCTTACCTGCCAGTACATATGTAGCTTATCTCTTTGTTTGGAGTTCAGCTTGTCAGCACACTAGTGATCTGTGCTCCATCTGCACATGGAAGCAGAAATATTCTGGTCTCATAATACATAGGCTAGCAGTGCCCTGTAGTTCTTGTTTCAGCTGAGGAATGTTTATGGGGCTGAGCATACTGGTGCTGTCATCCTAATTTTTATACGTCGTTATTGTACCAGCACAAAGTTCTTGCAGTGTGTGGTTTAAAATGCTGGCTGCTCAGCAAATGAGCTAGTGCATGCAGCATTGTAATAACACAGAAATCTGCATGTTGAATTTCAATTATGCTTTAAAGCTTTTGAAACAGAATGCTTACACTTTCTTTTCAACATGCAATGAAATGTTAGTTGGTTGTTTGTTTTTTTTCCCTTTCTCTACAAGCATCAGCACGGCAGGGCACTAGAGATTTTCCTTCTATGTAAGTGATTGTTTACTTCAGCTCCTGTGCCCTGTGGAAAGCCTGCCTAGTGAGTGACCATGTTAGAAAAGAGGCTCACTCTGTTCTCAGATCAGTTAATGCGTTATATCCCTCTCATGAAAGAGAGGAAATTAATTCTGTGAAATGCTTTCTACCTTCCCTTGTTTAAATAGCCAGTGTAGTAAGCATTTTGGGGTTGGTGCAAAGTAGAAGGGTGTCTAGTGATGAGATTTATTTGCAGGAATTTGTCACTGGTGCCTGCAGTCAGCACATGTAAGGGACTGGCTGCTTAGGAAATAAGAATCATTATTTCTTGAAACTGAGGTTTGCAACTCACTAGGAATCATCTTTTTTATTCCGGGAAGCGTTTGGATTCACCACCCTCTGGCAGGCTTCATGGTCACTCTCATAGTGCCAAAAGAACATCTTTAGTGACTTTAATAGAACATAAAGTGGAAATAGTGCAAGGCTGGATTCAGCCATGATGGCAGAGAGGAACTGGCAAGGTTTTCTACTGTAGCAGAGCATTCTCGTTGTCAGTGACAAAACATGGTCACTGTGAATTTAACCTTGGCATGTTGCAAAGGACTTCTCACAGCCTAAGAATAAAACCTAAAAGCAATAGAATCATGTTAGAGTGGCTGAATACAATCATATCAGCCCTGTTTGAAAGGTGGAGCTAATCTGCCCAGCTGCAATTTTTTTTTTTTTTTTTTATGAAGCCACACTGTGTGAGTGAACTCTGTACTCTGCTGCACTGGTCTGTGGAGATAAGTCCATGATCTGCCAGGTCAAGCTAAGTTGGGTGGTTAGGCAATGATGTCTCCCTCACCATGAGCAAAATTACAGGCTGGAACAGGAAAGCATTTTTAAAGTTAAACATAATTGAAAAGTACAATTCCAGGTTTGAAAAAGGTGTAAAATAAGAAACATAAGATGCTCATTTCTCTTCTGTAAGAGTCTAAAACTTTATGGTTCTTCAAGGTAATGGACAAAGAAACAATGAGAACCAAAGTTCTCATTAAAAATAATCAAAGAGAAGAATGAAGTTGTAAACTCTGAATAACTACTTCATAAACCTCATTTATAGAGGAGTGCAGTTTAAAGCCACTACTGGTTTACAGAACAACATAGGCTTCAAATGAAGCTCCAGCATATAAAAATCTTGTTGCACATAGTTTTAAGAAAATAGAAAGAAATACCATGTACGCATGGTAGTTGTATATTGGTCATGGTACCCATAGCTGTCTCCATGGTGACAGTGAAACAAGAGGTGGAGGAAAAAGTGAAGGAAATAACATTTTAACTTTCTTCCTGGGCAACATAAATTAAAAATGTGAGTACTACACTATGAGAAAGGTTCTAAGTACATTTCAGGGCCCCTAGTGACAGAACAAACCACTCTAGCTCTGTTTTTCAGCTTAGTACAATGTCACTGAAGTCCCTCGAGGTGAGCAGCCTCATAACCCACAGAAACTTCCAACACTAATTCTCGATTTACGCATGTATGCACTCTGCTTTTAGAAAGCAAGAAAAACAAGAGTAAAAATTTGGATTTTTCATAACTAATGAATCCAACAGTAGTCTTGAAACACTACAATAGAATAAGGTCAGTATTTTTTATGTTTTAATATTTAATCCATTGACACTAATGTGATGATGATAAGGGAAAAGGAACTGCTTCCCATTGTCACAAGACAGTACCTCCAAAATTAACACTGAATTGTGATAAAGTCTCTTCTTAGAGCCAAGAAGACAATCACAATGCAGAGATCATAACCACAATGATTTGAATTATTATCCCATATTTTCAAGTAGAACTTGGCTTCCCAATCA
Source organism: Onychostruthus taczanowskii (assembly GCF_017590055.1). NCBI lineage: Eukaryota > Metazoa > Chordata > Aves > Passeriformes > Passeridae > Onychostruthus > Onychostruthus taczanowskii. The sequence goes on from NW_024498462.1 coordinate 13,212,630, forward strand.
ACATGGGTGTTAAAACAAATGACAGAAGGAGCTGTTTTAGTAGCAGCCAGATTTTAAGATGAAGTGACAATGGAGAAGACTCCAAAGTAAAAATACCAGTCTACCCAGTATCAAGAGGGGAAGAACAGGGCCTGGTCCCCTGTGAATACCCAGAGATGCTTACAGAAAAGGGCAACAGGACATCACTGCTCCTTTCTTGTGTAAGCTTCTCACTTCTCAAACTGTGCATTTCCAGAGATTTCTTTGCTATAAATTCCAAAACAAGGGAAAATAAGCCTCAAATAGGAACAAATATTACAGATTCAGCATTGTGTTTTGTGATTCTTCACTCACATGCTGATTTTTTGTTGATTTCATTCAAGTATAACTTCCAGCAACAGACTGTACAACACTCCAGTGTGAAACTTTACCCTTTACCTGTTTTTTACTGTCAGGGATAAAATTGACTCTAGTAGTACTTTTTTTGTGTCCTTGCTATTGTAGCAACATGAAGCTGCTTGAAATTTGCTCCCTGCTAAGGCAAATGTAGCTCTGTAGAACAAGAGGAAGCAGCTAGAGCTGGTGATTCCGAAGTTTTCTTCTGAGGCACAGCTCTGGTTCTGCACGTGTGAGTAATATGGACAAGCATCTTCCAATCCAATATTTAAAATTATTAAGGCTAAAATAACTGTCTGTGAGGACACAGTATTTGTATGGCTAATTCTTAGATGTCCCACCAGCAAGAGAGATGTTAAAATGAATGGGAGTGCCTGAACAAGACTAATTCAGGCTCATTTTTTTTTCACTCATATATGTACGTGTCAGTGGTCAGTGATTCGTTTTTGAGGAAATGACTGGTAAATATCAGTCCAAATGACTGGAGGAAATAGTAGATAGAGAGGAAGACAGCAATTTCTCATGTATTACAGAGTTTTAATATTAGGGAGATTTTGAGTGCTAGAACACAGAATGTTACAAATAGGTGATACTTGGTTTTGTCTTATTAATAGGCAAATTCTGAAAACGTTCTAGAAATCTACCAAACAGCTCCAGAGGAAACTTAAAACTAGCCTGAAAAACCAGTCAGCTTTGCTTTCATTTCCTATTAGTCATTGTGAGGACTGTCGTCCGAGATACTGAAGGTATTATCATGGTTGACTACGTTACACTTAAAACCCTCAGGGCAGCACTACACTTACCTGTGCATAACCTGCAATCAAGTATGAAAAATAAATATTAAGGCACATTTTGGAATCCCTGAGGCCTTGTTTGAGTGGCTTATGCTGTCGACTTTGGTTTATATCATGTTTTAAATTTGGCAGACACATCAACAGCAACGGATACTTTATTTTCAGTTCAGACAAACCATTTTGTTTAACTAGGGCTGGAAAAAGCCCTGAACTGCATGGCAGTACAGATTGCAGGTTGAGTTTTTTTTCCTTCATAGAGCAATGTGAAACATTTTTATTTCAGGTCTAGCATAGAACACAGACTCTGCTCTTCATTTGCAATGTGGTACAAGCAAATGATTAGAAGCAGAAGTGTAGAAAGACCACAGTAAATTGCTTTTGCCTTTTTATATAGTGACCCATAGCTGTGGTCAGGAGAAAACAATATTCTCTAAAGAGATCTACAGTCTATTTCTCTGTTTTACATACTGAAATAGTGCAGAGCACTGTGGGAATTGTAAAACAAGGCAATGTGCAGTTAAAACAAAGTTAGACAGTGCCATAATGTATATGCTCAGGTGGTAATCATCAGTCTGGCATTTAGTGCTGCCATGCCTGCATGGTTTTTCATTAGGACACAACTGCCCAGAGTGTAGCTGGAAACCTGGGTAGCTCTGGCTTGTACTAAAGGATAACTCCTGAGAACCTGAGGGAGGTTTTATCGAGATCAGCTTCTGGCCTTACTCTCCTCTTACGCCCAGTAAGTCTGACACATAACAGACATTCCTATTATCAGTGTAGGATAAGATTTAGGCTTGATCTCATTTAAATTTTATCAGCATGGCTGTTGATCAGCTGTTGTTATTCACACATCTCTCCCAGTCCTAGAGTTATCTCTTTAACTGCTGTTGTACTGATGCCAGGGAATGCCAGTAGAAACATTTTATACCTGTGTAATTGGATCTACACTAAAGCGATTGAAATCATGATAAAGCCAAAAGCTGGTCTTGTCTGAGCGGGGAATTTTATGACAGAAATCTGTCTCTGTAGGCAGGGGTTCAGGCTACAAGTGACTACAAGAGCAATGCATGGAGGCACAGCAGCAGCTAACCCACGGCAGCTCCTGCCCGTGTGCCCAGCCCCTGGGGACACAGGACAGGGCAGTTCAAGGTGATGGAGTCACCAGGCCCTTGCCACGGGCAGAGGGCACTGACTTGGCCACCTGCTCGGGTCAGATGATGGATTAACTTGTTAAGCTTCAATAACTTGTGAGTGACTCTGAGTCCCCTCTTTATGCTCCCAGCAATTCTGGTCACCGTGTGGAAATGCTGTGAAGGAACAGCTGCTTTTTTCTACTTGGCCTTACCTGCCTTTTCATTTATTCGAGGCACACAAAGAAGACTTATCAAAACCATGGCAGTGACTTTTGTTCAGTAGCTCCCTTCTCTACAAAAATTAATGTAAAGAACACAAACATAAAAATTTATTCCTGACAAGGAATCCAAAATATGTGTTCAAGATAGCAAAAGTTCAATCATTGAAATAGTGATGCTCAGAACAAACACAGTAATAAAGATCTCAGCTACCCTGAGGAGACAGACACCCTCACCTCTAACCCTAACCCTCAGTTCTTTATTTGATGCTCTTGATAATGATAATGATGATAACAGTGGAGATGAGGATAAATATCTTTGGATTATTTTAAAATTTGCACCCTCACCTCAAACCCTAACCCTGAGTTCTGTATTTGATGCTCTTAATAATAATGATGATAACAGTGGAGATGAGGATAAATATCTTTGGATTATTTTAAAATTTTATTCATGCAGATTAATTTTGGAACTCAAGCAGAGGCCATTTTTTAGGGTTGTGCCCAAGATTCCTTCTTGGTCTGGACACAGAACCTGGCTTCTGCCTTATCAGACAATACAATTATTCTTCCTCTCAAATTATGACCCAATATATGATATATATTATTGGATATATATTATTTGATACTGTTGGATCAAATTATGTTCCTTCAATAATATAAAACTAGTGTAATACATAAACATAAATAAAATTATAAATATTCTGGTGTACTTAGATTAATCAAACTTTACAGTATTACACAAAGTGTTATTTTGGTTCATGAGTTTACATGACTTTAAAAATGTTAATGACCTAATTTGTGATCATACCCTGAAAGGTGTGGTCTTGAAAACTCACTTTAAAATGTTTCCAGAGAAAACAAGTAAGAATATTAGCAAAAAAACCTAGCAACGTGTAATGCAAAATATTTACAGAACTATATTCTTTAGGATTGGGTGCTTTAAAAGCATAAAGATTTATTTGACTTGGACCATGTATGGGAATAATACATTTTTGCCAGTCCCTTGATTTCTAATTTCTTTGCCAAACAATTTTGAACAATGGTGATGATTTATCCTGGCCCTCTGTAGTTCTGTTTTCATTTTTTTAGTTCAATTTCAGAGGAAGTTCATGAAGTTTAGGGTGCCTTCATTCCCAAGTATTGCAATTTATACTGATACAGTTAAAATGTCAAAACATAATATTAATTTATTAATATAATTTTAAAAACAGTTATAAGAGTTCAGGAGTGTGAAATCTCACTCCCATAAATTCTCCTTGCACCAGGTCAACTTCAGCTTTTATTACCATGACCAAAGCCGTAACTGCTATAGTAGTGCAACCAATTGTATCTATTTTTAAACTGAATATCTAAGACACTTCAGAAAATGTCACCTGCATATTTTTGGTCTCGTGTTTTTGTCAAGTAACAGGCATAAGTATCCATCTTTTGAAGCAAGCTCTGCCTCATCACTAAGTACCATGAGTACAAAGTTGCTTGCTTCTTTAAATTCTATTTATTATGACACTCTGGAATGGAGTACACACTAATGTCACTGGATAAATGGAAATTTGAGCCCTCTAGGCTATATCCATAGCTACCAGTTACGAAAAGTAAGGACCATGTGTTACAAAAAAACAACAAAATATTTTATTGTCAGTTGTCTTATTGTACTTCAAATGCATTATCTGCAAACTGTCATGGTCCAGTTCTGTGTATTATTTCATTGTATTTCAGTATTACTAGGAATAAGCATAAGAAAAATATTTAATCTGTTTTGGTTTTCCCTTCAAATTCTTCAGTCTGAGAAATTATGTGAGCTAACAACTTGGTTTCAGCATGGAAATGGTTTAGGACAGCAAATATATATACATTTTTTTTTTGCCCCATCAGGGATTTTCTTTCTTTAGCAACAAGAAAAATGCTATATAAAACTTGAATAAAATGAATTATCTTCTACTAATACTACTATGCACTAAAATCTAGATTTTAAACTCAAAAGCAAAGGAGACCCAGGCTAAGCTTAATTAGACACAGGTGCGTTAATTCTTGACAAAACTGACTGATCAATGTATTTTAAGCTGTTTTTTACTTTTATCTTTCGCTGCTTACTCTAAAATTCCTGTGAGTATGCAACCATCATTGCCTTTTTTCTTTTTGACACTAATTGAGAGATATCTTAATTTGAAGCCTTCTGAGGGACGTTTCCCTGGGTGCTTCATTGAGGTCGTTACGCGAGATCACAACTTGCGTCAGGCCTTGCAAGGTTAAAGCAGCCTCCCAAATAATCAGTAACTAGGCAGCGAAATTAAGTTGTAATGATGAAAAATACCGCATATTTTTGGTTTTTTCCCCGCGTTTGACGCTAAAAGGACCTTTTTTTGGTAATTTTTTGAGTTGCGGAGCTGTTGCAGGCCATGAGGGAGTAGCGCTGCCTGGGGCGCCCTCTAGCGGCGCCGCTGTGGGAAATGCAGCCAGCTCCGGGAGCAGGCCCCAGCGCCTCACAGCAGAAACGCTGCGCCGCCAAAATAAAGGTTTTTATAACGCCTGTGGGATTGTCAACGCCTTAAACAGCGAGCAGTGGGGTGAGGTACTGTACAAAACACACCGCTCTGAGAAATAGGTAAAGCATCTTGTGATGCAAGGAGCCTTCCTCCCTTCTGTTTCATTGAGAATCCTGACGAGCCATGGTCATGAGCAACAGGTGTAATTCTGATGAAAAAATACAAAAAAAACCCCTGTATGCAATCTAGACTTTGATTAGCAAAAAATCTTTATCAGATAGTAGGCTTAATAGTCCACACAAAATAGCCAAAGCTGAACTGAGTGAACATAATGCCCTACGATGCCAACCCAAGCCCAGGTAGGACTGACACATCTGTACTGATACCTCGGTGTTCTTGTCAACAAAGCATCCATGACCCTGCTGTGGAAGGAAGGTCTGGAATGTTGCATAATCCTGTGAAAACCTTGATTCTGAAAGTTTTGTTCTCCAAATTAAAGAAAGGAATCCACATCCCGGTGGCACGCATTTCTTTGGGTTTGAAACAATCCCAAGCATTTTTAAATGAACAGCTTCACTGACTGCTGAGGTACAGCAATCCCTGGAATGGGAATTAATAAACCCTTGGCAACATTACATAGCTGGAAGCATCCATGGCCATTCTCTGCTATTACTTTGCCCCTGCAGATGTTTGTTCAGCAAGTCCTGCCTTGTATTTTCATTGAATGAATAAAGTTCTTGATGGGGTCCAGATAAGTGTTCTGTCTCAGAAACCCTGTTTTTCAAAACAATTCTTTTATTCTCTAGCCCATGAGGAGTAAATTCTTCAAAGTTAGGGTCAGAGAATTGTGAGACTATGGACATGAGTTCCTCTGTTGAACAGTTTTGGTACTCAGATTACAGAGCATGGGAACCCAGGGAATATAATTTCTTGCAAATTGCACATCAAACTCATCTCTCTTTGGTGTTATATCACCACCAATACCACTGGTATTAAGGTGATGTCAAAAAGGATCCTGAAAAATATCCTGTTACTAAAGAGTAATGCTCTTCACTTTTGCAAAACAAAACTACTCAATCTGTTAACAAATCCAAGTCTGATGATGATTTAAAAACATTTTATTTCAACAGGTCTTTTCTCTCTCAGCAAGACAATACAAGGAGATGTAGGCATGCAACATACTCGTAAAATCAATTCCATTTCTGAATGTGAAATTTTTGATCTATATCAAACAATATCTGCATATGTTTTTATTCAAACATAATTTGAACAATATTTAAAACATTTCTATTACTGACATTAATTTTCACATTAAATAAGAACCTGTCAGGCACTGGAATTAAAAGACTTGCCAAAAACCAGACTGAAGAGAGAAGCCTGGTAGAAAAGGAAGATGGATCTTCCAACATCCAGATCAGTACCTGACTTACTGCACCCCTGTTGTTCTCCAGCCACAGGTATGGTCAGCATAGGTGTCTACCTGCTTTGTTTTTGCCCTGCACAGTCTCATGGTGAAAAATTCTGTACCTTGGCATGGTCACTTCTGTCGTTCCTCCAGGAGAAACAGCTCTTTTCTACCCCGGTGGTCATAAATTCAAAATCTCAGTCATGACTCTAGCTGATTAGTCTTTAATTCCATACACAATTCAGCTGAAAGGAGAATGAATAAAAACATATTTATTTCAGACCAACCAGTATTGGGAGCCCTATAATGAATATTAAATAGTAATTAATAATATTTATATGTTAAAATAGGTTAAACAAGCCAATAAAGTAAGGAGGGGGAGAAAAACAAAAGGATGTGACTTTTCTTGCTAGTAAGTAAAATATCCTGCAAAATATCCTGAAGGGTTATTTTTTCTTTCATAGGAAATCACTTGTAATTGCATTAAGTTGGAAGGAAATTTATTTTTATTGTGGCAGGTAACAGAATAGCCTTTTAGTATCTTTTGCTTGGAATATTTGAATAGATATGCAATCCCGTTAGTGTGCATCATTCCGAAATTTATAGCTTTCCAGTAGAAGCTAATTTAAAATAATGAAAAAAAAATATTGTTTATTCTAGCATTTTTGCATGTCTAGACTGCTTCTTAAACACAAGCTGTGCTGTAAAGTACAGCTAAAGACACAATATATTTCAGCTTTCTTAGTTTGTTTCTATTTTGCAAGACATAAATCCCCAGACACTCTTAAAGATGCAAAGAACAGCACAGTGCAACTTGTTACGTTTACAAAATGTATTTAAATGAACAGTTTCTGCAGACTCCTATTACTCAGTTTGCTGTTATCAAGGACAGGTATTTCATTAATTCCTAGCCGGAAGACTGGGTCTGATTTTGATCTTTTTTGAGTCATTTTAAGCTGCCACCTGTATTGTCATGGATATCATTGCTGCTGGCTCCAGCAGGGAGCTGGGACCACGAGCTCTCCCCTGTCTTGCCAGGCACAGCCCCTGCCAAAGCCCTGCCCTTTGGGTGTGAGTACAGCAACTCTCAAAGCAGAGCATAAAAATTCATGTATTTTATACATAATTCATGGCATTTAAAAAACATTGTCACTTGACAGCTGAGTTGATAATAAAATTAGTTTGTTCTACCTCCCGCTGTTAAGTACGAGACTTCCAGAGCTCTGTGTTTTAATAGTTCTGGCAACACCTCTGTGAGATGATAACCACCACTGGTGCCTGGCTCTCCCTCAAAAATCTGTGTATTTGGAAATGGAGACCCTTCTAGAAATAATGCAGTCCAAACTTTCTCCCTGTCAGCAATAGGTGCATCATGTCTCCAGTCCTGGAATGAAAGGAGTAGGGTGCACATAGACATGTGACAATTGTTCATCTCGATTTGTGGCTCTAGGGTTTCTTTTTTTAATACATCCGTGTCATTTCTAGTTATTGCTGTACGTGACATAAAGTGATTTGACCAGATGATATGCCAGTTTTCTTGGCCAAAAAAAAATAATATTTCCACAAATAATTTAGAAAAAAGAAGATCAGTCACTGTAATTATTGAGCACCGCAAAGGGTTGGACTTCTGAGGGACCCAGACCCACTGTTAGTGTTATTAGCAAATCCAAATGCAGGATCAACTGGCATTGATGGAGCGTGGGGCAAAGGAGATAAACATTTCTCCCAGAAAAGGTAAAAGTTGGGAATTTCCATTACTGAGAAGCAGAAGTAAAATCCGGGCTAGTGCCCAAAAAACCCGAGTGGGATATATTTTACATTTCCATTAAATGGGGATGGAAAAAGGAAGAGAAAGGATGGAAAAATGGAAAAAGGAGAGAAAGAAATTTTTGCTTACACAAGTATACGGAGAATAAGAGTCATATTTAGGACTGAGGCAAAATCCTAGCAAAGTATGTGGTATGATGTGGTTGCAATTTGTTCTCTGAGTTTTTCTGTTCTGACAGCAAAGAAGAAACAAAGCAGAACTCTGTGAGGCCTTCAGCAGAGAAAGACCTCCAACCTTATCTGTCAGGCTGGTGAAAGTAGTTCCTTTTTGCTCCCTGCACCAGCCTCCACACAGCCTGCATCCTCAGCACTGAAGGGAAGGCTTGTGTCTCTTATTTTCTTGCATAGAGACATAAAAGTGAGTTACAATCTTTCTTTGCAGCTGTCATCATGTGGCCTCTCAATGACTTATCTGGCGACCAAAGTAAGGCTACTCAAGCAATATATTTTACGTGACCTTTGCAAAAATGCTGAGAATTCGTCCTACAGGCAGTGCATTTTTATTAACAGGTTTTTCCATGATTGTAAAGCCAGGAGTTGTATAATATCTGTGAGACTCTTACATTTTGAGAAGTTAATAAAAATCCTGGCATCTGTGGGAAGAAGAAGCACAATAATTGCAATCAGGGGAAGGCAGGGGCAGCCCCTGCTCTGCAAGGCAGCAGCTCCCTGCAAGGCAGCCGGCCCCAAAGTCTCAGGGACCTGCTAGGGCACAAATTGCTCTTAATCAGCCACAGTGCTTACAGCATCCTGAGGAATGAGCTGAAGGTGCTCTATGGAAACCATAGTTCTGAGAGTTTGTCTGTTAAGTGCAAGTTTTAGAAAGAAAGCAAGCTTGACCTTCACAGTATGCAAAACTTTGGCTCTGGTCCTAGCTCTTTTCACATGTGAATAGTTCCTGTGGGGCCTCTTCATGTGCTCAGAGTAACAAACAATTTCAGGATTTAGACCTTGATCTGAATCAAGGGTAGCAGCAATACCTTCTGATGAACAGAAGTATTTTGTTCATAGCATTTTTCTGCTTGGACAAAATTAGTCTGACTCAAACTCTTCAGTTTTGTGATGTAGCTGCTCTGGTATGTAAAGAGTTGTTGAGTTGTTGCCCTTTTCCAGGTTTTTTCCCCAATATCTGTTAAATAAGCCACTTACTTCTTACTCTTTTTTTTTTTTTTTTTTTTTTTTTAACAAAATAAGAATGTTTTTACTAAATTTGACTTCTGGCTGTGCATTCCAAACACAGTTGAGGCAGAATGCAGGATCCATTGTAGTTTAGACACGCCTTGGAAAGCCAGACAGGTCAGCCCCCCCAAAGACATTCCCCTCACTTTCCTTTCTGGACTGGCAGATGCTATCACAGTGATTGTTCTTGCACAGGACAAACCATCATGAAGGTCACTTGCGTCCAAGCAATCCACAGAAATTCCTTCCCCAACTGCCTCTTCTTAGGAGTAAAATACAATTGTCCATTATGGACTTTGCTAGTTTTAGAAATCTGTATCAGCAGCTCAGTGAAATGGGTATTAACAGGATTGATAGCCAGTCCTCATCTGTATGCCACCATCGTGATGTGAACCAAACACGCAGAGCTGCACTCTGCTTTTTATTTTTTAGCCTTTTGTAGTTTCTGTATATCCCACTTTATTACAAAGTGTTCAGGAATGTTGATAAATAAGTCTTACTGACTGGTAGGTGCTACTCTCAGCAGAGTGGTGCACAGCAGCCAGCACATGAACTCTAATTTGTGGGTAATGTTCTGTTTGTACATAACGAGTCACCTCTGCTATCTGTATGTACATGGGACAAAAATAATGAAGTCATAACTTCACTAAATTCACAGAACTTAGCACCCAGTAGAGTAAAATACAATGGGCATTTGGTTAGAGTCAGGCGACTGAAATATGATATGGAAATATGAACTAGAAGAAAAGGCATTACATCTGTTCTGGAGTATTTCAGCATGGTTAATGGCCATGCAATTGTTCATTCCGAGTCCATACCCAAAGAATCTCATTGAATATATGAGTTAACAGGTAGGATGGAGATAATTCAGTGAGTGACTGGGGATTTTCAGAAGGTAGTTTTAGAACTTGCGCATCCTCTCACTTATATACCTTTATTTCAGAGGAATTCTGGCATTTAAACTGTATTTAGCGATAAAAGTGAGGCATCACCTACATCTTGCTACAGTGAAGAAGGTAAATTAAGGCTTTCACAGACATTTTCATACTATTTTTAAAGAAGAACACAAGAAAAATGTGTGCTGTTAGGGTAAGTGCAATGGCTTCATCAGAATAGTTTAAAACTGTCTTGTCACCCAAGTACAGAAAAAAAATGCTCAATTATTTACAATAATTATTGTGTTCACTGAGAAGTGCCTACTGCAGGCATCTGGCAAAATACTGCAAATAATACAAGATACTCAAATTATTAAAATCAACACCACAAATTAACTATTAATTAAACTGTATTTCCACGCAAGCTGAACTCACCAGCACAACCTCACCGTGCCATCAGCGATCGCTGATCACAGACTGAACTGACTTCACACGGCCACCAGCCCCCACCCCCGGCTGCATCGCCCCGGGCATCGCCCCCAGGCGGACCCCCCGACCCCAGCGCTGCCCCTCTCGGGGCGCGGGGTCCGGCTCGGGCGGGACAGCCCCGTCCGACGGACGCTGGAGGCCGCCCGGGGGCGACCGGAGGCCAGCGCCGCTCCCCTCGGCAGCGGATCCCCGCCGGAGGCTGCGGCACGACCCCCCCGCCGCTGTCGTGATCTCCCGCACCCCCGAGCTCCGGCCCTAACGAGGAGCCGCAGAAACGTGCGGGTCGCCCGCCCTGCCCCGCGCCCCGGGCACTCAACACCCCCGAGCCCGGGCACCCATCATCCTCCGAACCCGGGCATCCAACACCCCCGAGCCCGGGCACACAACAACCCCGAGCCCGGGCACCCAGCCCCGCCGCCGGGAAGATCCGCTCAGCCCCAGGCGCTGTCCCCCCGCCGCCCCCGCTCGGAGCCTTCTCGCAGCGCCCGTTCGGCAGCGGGAGCGCGGCTCGGCCGGCGGCTGCTCCGCTGCCATCCCGGGCTGCGGCGAGGGCGGTCGGAGCGGGCACCGCCGCACTGACGGGCTCGGAGAGCGGCGGAGCCGGGGGCGGCAGCTCTTCCGCAGGCACGGGCGCTCTCGCGGCCGAGGGGCGATCCCTCATATCCCCTCTTGCTCCTCCGCCGCGGAGCTTGTGCGGGCGGGCAGCCCGGCGGAGGGAGGCAGGAACGCACCGCCGATGCTGAGCTGCCCGGCCGCCCCGGGCTGCGAGCGCCGCGCCCCGCTCCGGTCCCGTTCCGACCCCGAGTGCCGCTTCTCCCCGCTTCTCCCCTGTCTGGGAGCCGCCCGCCGGGCAGTACCAGAGGGCGGGGGGCGCCGGCGGGGACTGGGGCCGCCCCCCGGCGAGGCGGCGAAGCGGCCACGCCGCCGCTTTCGGGGGATTCTCCGAGAGGAGCGGGCAGGGCGGCTCCGGGAGGGGGAACCCCCCTCGGCCCGGCTATTCGCGTCCCCGGCGTCGCTCCTCCTCCTGGCGCTGATGTCAGCCGCGGGGAGGGCCGGCTGGCAGCGGCAGAGCGGGGCGCGGGCGGCCGCGGCAGAGCCGAGCCGGAGCCGCCGCTGCCCCGCGGGGGTACCCGGCGCTCCGGTGTCCGCAGCCGCCCGGCGAGGGAAGGGCTGCCGGGCTGCGCTGCGGAGCCGCACCGAGTTCAGAGTCTCTCCGCGCAACTTGGGTTACGCGGCCGGAGCTCTGCGGACTGGTGCGGGGCTTCCAGAGCGCGATTGCCTTTCCATCGTCTCGCGGCTGCAAAAGCAGATAATTGACTAAATCCAACAGAAATAAAACAAACTCAGGCTACCTAAAAGTTAGGATACCTTTTTCCCCCTCCCCGTTTCTTTTACAATTTTATTCCCTATGTGGAAATCGTGTGTGATTCGCGCTTGGCACACTGCATGGGAAGAAGCGGCTGGTGCTTTGGATCGAGGATTTGCTGTTGCAAAGCGGTCTAACTTCCATGCAGTGGGGCAGCCTTCGCTACTCTAAACGCCTTGATGATGTGCTGAGGAGCCGATGTAGATTGGCATCTTGTGCAGAGAAGGCACTTAAGGTAAGAAGGGGACTTGGGGAAAAGGGGGATTTTTGTATCCTTTTATGTGATATCTTTTGTCCAGCATCCCCCCCCCCC